>NC_057813.1:519579447-519668734 GCF_018294505.1 Triticum aestivum
GCTACGGGAGGAGTTCTATCTCTTCTGGTCGATGGAGACGCGGGCGCATCCGTGCACGCAGGTACTCTCCGCCGAAGCTTCTACTTCGAAAAAGAGTCCCAGAGGATACTATTTCTTCCCCCTGTTCTTCTATTGCGGGCTTTGCCCACCCTTTTCCGATTTCTTCTGTGATATCATGAACACCTACGGGTTTCATCTTCTTGACTTCACCCCCAATGCCGTTCTGACAATGGCGGTTTTCGCACACCTCTACGAGAACTTCGTTGGCATCCACCCAAATGTTGCTCGTTTTCACCATTATTTCATCCCCCGAGCTGAGAAAGGAGAGCCCTTGGCTGGCGGGATCGCCTGGATCTCACGATTCGGCATGAAGGAGGTGTATCTGGAGGGCGAGCTCTGCAGCAAGTGGGATGAGTGGAGGGCGGAGTGGTGCTGGATTGTTGACGCTGATCCGCAGCCATTCACCAGCCTGCGTCAAGCTCGAGTGGTGCGCCAGATTGTTGACGCGGAGGACGCCAGATTGAAGATTGCCACCATGCGGATTCTGCAGCTCAGGCTTGCCGGGCTTACTGTAGGGGCCGTTGGCGCAGACTTCCTTCGCCGCTGCATCGCACTTCTGCAGGAGAGGAAGAGGCCCGCCTAGCTGTTCGGGGGCCCGGCAGATATCATGAGGCTGCGTCCAGGCCTCAATTTTAATTTCACAGTCTTGGAGTTGGATGGGATGCTCAAGGAGCTATTCAAGCACGACGCCAACCACCCGGAGTGGTTTAGGCTGCCGCGGGGTGTCGTGCCGTTGTGCAATAACTCCCAGCTTGATCGCATCCGCGCAATGATGCCGGAGTGCGACTCGCATGGGATTATTCCAACGTGGCAGGAGCCTGCCGACGACATCATGCAGAACTTCTTCGACAACTTGGTGGAGGTGGCGAACCGTGCCGACGAGCAGAGGCTCCTCACCCGCGACACCACTGATGACGAGATGCGGTACATCGCCACCAGGGCGGAAGAGGCGGCGGCGGCCGCCGCCGCGGGTGAGTTTTGGTTCACGTTGGAGGAGGCAGAGGCGGCCGAGGCAGCAAGCCTTGCCGACCGAGAGGACCTTGGCGGGGAGGTCGCTGTAGAGGAGGAGCCCGAAGCCGAGGCAAGCGAGCCTGCTGGGAGCGCAAGTGGCCAACCGTCTTCAAGAAGCTTGCCGCAGACGGGGCCCTCAGCGCAGCCCCCAGCTCAACCGAGGAGGCGCCTTCGCAGGACCAGAGACACAGCAGGGCGGCGGATGGGCCAACAGCCGTCGCACCGCGGGACACGCTCCACCGCGCCAAGCACCGCTGACACGGGAGCGTCTCACACCATGCCGGCAACTGGGGCGGGATCTTCTCGAGCTGCTACTCCCGATCCTGCCGCAGCTCCCGCCAAGCGTCCAAGGGAGCCTACTCCTCCACCTCATCATGCGGAAAAGGGTGCCGGACTTCAACCTGTCCGCATTGAGCTCCGACGAGGAGGAAGAAGAAGAGGAGGAGTAAGACTTTCTTCTTGTTGTACTTATGTTTCTTTGATTCCTGTTATCTCTTGTCTTGTATCTGATCTGCTTCCCTCTGAACCCCGTTCTTTCTCAGGACTCTAGCCGAGAGAGCGGCTAAGAGGGCCAAGGTTCCCGTGGTTGTCATCGAGGACGATCCCACTGTGGCAACAGAGGATGCATCCGAGACTACCTTGACGGACCCGGCAACCTCTCCCCGAAGCAGCCCCCAGCGCAGCCCCCAGTGTAAGTACTTGTTCACTTGCTATTGTGGGGCGCGCATGGGTGCCTTCCCTTGTTGATATCTTGATTGTTGACTTGTTTGCGTAGGAGCAGAGCAGGCCTATCAGGAGCAACCAGAAGCCGCTCCGGAGGTGCAATCTGCTTCAACTACACCGCCAAGGGGCGATTCTCCGACAAGGGAGCACTCTCCGGCAAGGGAGAGGTCCCCGGCAAGGGGTGGAACCAGCGAGCCCTCGGTGGTGGAGCCCATGGTCACAGAGCCCAGCACAGGTAGCCCACCTTGTCGGAAATTTTTCCTTGGTTTCTTCTTTTTTTGATATTCTTTTTTGGATATTTGCTTGACTTTTTCTCCCCCCTTTTCCTGCCTTCAGATCCTCCCTCCGCGGAGCCAATGGAGACCGAGGCCACCGGCGAGGAGAACTTGCGCGGCGATACTAGCGACGCCGCTGCTACTGGAGAGGAGGCCGGTGCTGATTACCCCGCCGATGAAGAGGCCTCCAAGGCTGCTGGTGCCGGAGCTGGCGAGGGATCCGGCGATCGTACTGACGACCCAGGGGCCGCAGGAGCGCAGGGCGCTACACCGAACACCGATCCTTCCGCTGCTGACACAGCGCCAGGCCCCGAAGAGCCCCAGCCCGGCGCCTACTTGAAGGCCGGCGAAGGTATCTTCATAAGGCTCCCCTGGGCGTCGAGTTCCCGGGCGGCGGTTGAGGGAGAGACTTTTAACGGAGAAGTACTCGCCTCTGCTGGGCTGGCGGTGGTTGATGCGCCAAGCAGCAGTAGTGGCGAATCTGAAGAGGAGCAGCTGCTCCGGAAGTTAGTGTCGCTCTACCGCGCCCGACAAGCGAAGCTGGAGTCCCGGGAAGCGCTTGTCGCTCAGGCGGGAGTTGACATAGAGAAGCAAGCGGAGGAGCTCCAGAGCCGCAACCAAGAGGCCCTCCGGTCCATCGCGGAGGAGAGGGCGCATCTTGTCGAGGTGAAGAAGGCGTTCATCCTTGAGAAGGCTGAAGCCGAGGAGCAGCAGAGGCTTGCCGCTGAAGAGCTGTCTACCCGGGAAGGTGAACTGACACAGCGGAAAGTCAATCCGGACAGCTACGAGGAGGAGCTCGCCACACGCGAGCAATCACTTGGCGGGGCACTCAAGGAAGCAAAAGACGCTGCCGCAGCTGCTGAGGCCGCCAAGAAGGAATTGGAAGTGAAGCTGATGCAGCTGGAGGCTGATCTGAAGGGGAAGAATGAGGAGCTTGCCGCGCTCCAGTGCGAATGCGAGAAGGCTGCCCTCGCTCACGGTGATCTGCAAGTCCAACTTGCCGACAAGGGCCAGGAACTGAACACCGCCAAGGACTCAAATGCCGATCTGGAGCTGAAGCTGGCTACACTGACGGAGACGCTGGGCGGCGCCAAGAAGCGAGAGGAGGATTTGAAGAAAGAGATCAAGGCCAACGAGGTGCTGCTAACGAGGGCCGCCGAGACTCAAAACACCTTCAAGGCTACGGTGGAGCTTTGGACGGAGGGCCTTTTCAACATTGCTGTAGTCATCGACGAAGAGCTGGCGGAACTGGACTTGGCGGGCTTCGGGTACTCCTCCGACGAGAACCTCCAGCCCAGCGCCAAGCTTACTCTTTTCTTCAAGGGTGTGGCGACGGCTCTCCAGCAGCTCCGGGAAAGGATCCCAAAGAAGCTGGCTGACGAGTCACACGCAATCTGCGCCAAGGTCTTGGAGAAGGTGTTGGTGAAGATACTCTTCCGCAATCCGGGCCTCGACCTCACCCGCGTCCTCAAGAAGCTGCCGGTGGGTGCTGATCTTGAAGAGCTCAAAGCCATTGTCGGACCCATTGTGGACAAGGTGAACGAGGTCAGGAGGATCGACGGCGAGCGCGTGGATTAGGCCACCTTTCTTCTTCCTTCCTTGTCGCTGTTATTTAAGTTATGAGAACAATTTAGTCAGTGCCGCAACAAGTTACTTTTGTAATATAACTTTATTCTGGGTAATGCTTGCTACGCTATCTCCTTTATTTGATTCCTTTCTTTGTATATTTTTACCCTACGCTTTTAGGGAACTTGCCGGTGCAGGCACGCTTGCCGTGAGCGCTGAGTGCGGAACATCAGTAGCCCGCTGGCGGTGCCGGCTCCGGCAAGAAACCTTGCCGCAACTAGTTGCAGCACACATAAATTGTTGAGCGGACTCGAAACAAAGTAAGGGCGCAACTAGCTACGAGGAGGTTCCTCCGCGCACAGGTTTTCCATACAAAGCATGATCGTTTCAAGGAAGATAGCTTAAAATTTTCAAAACTGATCATGCTCAGACTTTGGCGACTTAGCTTTTTCTTTTTTTGTCGTCTGTGCCCCGGCAAGGCCAAACTTCCTTCAACGACGCCCAGCTCATCATAAGCAAGCACTCAAGGCGATCCGTATACGAGTTCCGTGGGGAGAACTGCCTCTGCTCCGTAGACTAGAGCAAAAGGTGTCTGGCCAGTGGCTCGATTCAGTATCGTCCTGATCGACCAAAGAACCACTGGCAGCTCCTCGATCCAATTTCTTCCGCACTTGTGTAGCCTGTCGAAAGTTCTGGTCTTGAGCCCGTGCAACACTTCAGCATTCGCCCTCTCCACTTGACCGTTGCTTCTCGGGTGAGCAACAGAAGCGAAGCAGATCTTGGCGCCAAGATCTTGGACGTACTGCATGAAGGTGCGGCTCGTGAATTGTGTGCCGTTGTCGGTGATGATCCTGTTAGGGACTCCGAAGCGGCAAACAATTGACCTGAAGAACTTGACTGCTGACTGTGCTGTCACCTTCCTCACTGCTTCCACCTCCGGCCACTTCGTGAACTTGTCGATCGCTACGTACAAGTACTCGAAGCCCCCGACAGCTCGGGGGAAGGGGCCGAGGATGTCGAGACCCCAGACCGAAAATGGCCAGGACAAAGGGATTGTTTGGAGAGGTTGAGCTGGTTGATGTATCTGCTTGGAGTGGAACTGGCACGCTTCACACTTGGTTACTTGTGCAGTTGCATCCTGGAGGGCTGTTGGCCAGAAGAAACCTTGCCGGAAAGCCTTGCCGACAAGTGCTCTTGCGCCAATGTGGTGACCACATATGCTCCATGTATCTCCGCCAACAGCTCTTGTCCTTCTTCCCGGGAAATGCACTTCAATTTCACTCCATTGAATCTTCTTCTGTACAGTATGTCATCGACAAACTGGTACATACTTGATTGCCGGGCTACTCTCTCGGCTTCTTCTTGCTCTTCGGGAAGTTCTCCTGATTGAAGGAAACGGACGATCGGCTGTGCCCATGCCGGAGCTTGTGGCTCGACGACAAGGACTAAAGGCGCAAATGCTGCTGCGGGAACATCTGCTTCCACGGCAAGAATCTGCGATTCAGCCGGAGCTTGATGTTCCCCGGCAAGCTTGCCGGAGCAAAACTTGTCAGGAGCGTCTGCTTCAACGAAACAAACCCTAGGGCTTGTCGGAGCAGACTGCTCCTCAGCATTATTTGTGTTGATCTTGGGGACCTTCTTGATGGCAGCTTCGGGGAGCTCAGCCGGAAAGTAGTCACCAGAAACCAACTTCCTCTTCTTGCTCTGTCCAGTTGATGGTGTTACAGATGGTTGAGTCAGCTTGAGCACAAAGATCCCTAGTTCCACAGGCAACTTGAGTGCGGCGCATTTTGATAGGACATCTGCAATGTCGTTCTGGGCTCTTCCAACTTCCTCACTTCATCAATGTAGGCTTCCATCAACAGACTCTGATAATCTTTGTTAACTTGGCGGACGACAAGCTGCGAGTCACCCCTGACAATAACCTTCTTGATCCCAAGGTCTGCCGCGATCCTGAGTCCGGCAAGCAAGCCTTCATATTCTGAAGTATTGTTTGTTGCTTGTTCCTTGGGAAAGTGCATCTGGATCACGTACTTGAGGTGCTCTCCGGTGGGTGCGACAAGTAGTACGCCCGCACCGGCGCCTTGCAGCGAGAAGGCACCATCAAAGTACATGACCCATTCCTTGTTTGCTTCCTTGGCGGGGATGCTCGTCTCCAGAGTTTCTTCATCAGGTGTTGGCGTCCACTCTGCTATGAATTCTACCAATGCTCGGCTCTGGATAGTTGAAGTACTCTCAAACTTGAGGCCGAAGCTTGACAATTCCAGTGCCCACTCGACAATCCTGCCTGTTGCTTCTAGATTCTGCAGTATCCTCTTCAACGGAAAGCGAGTGACAACTGTGATCTCATGTGCCTGAAAGTAATGGCGCAGCTTCCTCGAGGCCATGAGAAAGCCGAAAAGCAATTTCTGCACACCAGAGTACCTTGATCTAGCCCCCTGCAGAAGGGAACTGACAAAGTAAACTGGGCGCTGCACCATCTTCTTTTGTTTCTCTTCCTCTGGCTGCACAGATCTATCCTTGTCGGGACCAGAGCTTGTCGGGGGAGCCCCCTGCTTGTCGCTGGATGTGCTTGCCGCGGCTGCTGGCTCATCATCTGCCTCCCTTTCCGCTACTAATGCAGCACTAACCACTTGATTGGTTGCCGCTAAGTATAGCAGCAACTTCTCTTGTGGCTTAGGTGCGACAAGTATTGGAGTGGAGGACAGATATCTCTTCAAGTCTTGCAGCGCAGCCTCCGCTTCAGGAGTCCATTTCATTGGACCTGCCTTCTTCAAAATTTTGAAAAATGGCAGGGCGCGCTCAGCAGACTTAGAGATGAACCTACTGAGAGCAGGAACGCAGCCGGCAAGTCTTCGTACAGCTTTGACGCGCTCCGGTGCTTCGATCTGCTCAATGGCCTTGATCTTGCCGGGATTGGCTTCAATCCCCCTCTGGGATACAAAGAACCCGAGAAGTTTGCCAGAGGGAACTCCAAACACGCACTTCTTGGGGTTGAGCTTGAGGTTGATCTTGCGCAGATTTGCAAAGGTCTCGTCCAAATCTTGGATCAAAGTTTCTTTGTCCTTGCTCTTGACCACTATGTCATCCATGTAAGCTTTTACATTTCTCTGCAAGTGTGGCTCAAAAGCATGACTGACTACCCTTGCAAATGTTGAACCAGCATTCTTTAGTCCGAAAGGCATTCGTACAAAGCAGTACGTGCCACATGGAGTAATGAATGCGGTTTTCTCTTCATCCTCTTCTGCCATGAAGATCTGATGATATCCTGAGTATGCATCAAGAAATGAAAGCAAATCACATCCTGTCGTGGAGTCGACAATCTGGTCAATGCGCGGCAAGGGAAATGGATCTTTGGGACAAGCTTTATTAACATCAGTGAAGTCAATACAAAGCCTCCACTTCCCATTCGCCTTGCGCACGACTACAGGATTGGCCAACCACGTAGGATGGAGCACTCCTCTGACAAGACCTGCTGCTTCCAACTTCTTGATCTCTTCTGCAATGAATTCTTGACGTTCCACCGCCTGTTTCCTAACTCTCTGCTTGACGGACCGCGCGTGAGGGCAGATGGCGAGGTGGTGCTCAATTACTTTCCTGGGAACGCCGGGGATGTCAGATGGTTGCCATGCAAACACATCAACATTCGCCCGCAGGAAAGCAACGAGTGCGCTTTACTATTTAGGGTCAAGCGTGGCACTGATTGTGAAGGTACCACCAGTGCCGTCCTCCTTGGCGGCCACTTTCTTGGTCTTTGGTGAAGCTGTCTTCGCCTTCTTGCACTTGCCAGTGGAGCTCGATGGTGCGTCCTCGACGGTAGCGCAGCACTCCGAAGAGGTGCGCTTGCCGGAGTGGGCACCAGAGCTGTTCTTGCCGGACTTGGTCTTCTTCTTCCCCCCGGTAGCTTCAGCGGCAAGTGTCTTGCGATCTGCTGCGGCTGCTGCTTCCCGGTAGATCTTGTCAGTACAGATAAGGGCATCTTTCTTGTCGCCAGGGACAGAAATGACACTTATCGGACCGGGCATCTTGAGGACGTTGTAGGTGTAGTGACAGGCTCCCATGAACTTGGCGAGCGCCGGACGGCCAAGTATCCCATTGTAGGGCAATGGGAAGTCAGCAACATCAAAGGTGACCTTCTCTGTCCTGAAGTTCAGCTCGCTGCCAAATGTCACTGGCAGAGTGATCTTCCCCTTCGGCTTGCTCCTTCCCGGATTTATTCCTTGAAAGGTACCAGTTTCTTCGAGCTCACTGTCGGGGATCTGGAGCTTCTTGAGTACCGCGGAGGAGATCAGATTCAAGTCGGCCCCGCCGTCAACCAGCATCTTTGTGACCTTGAGGTTGCGGATAGTTGGTGAAACCAACATCGGCAAGCACCTGATCGCAGTTATGCGATCAGGGTGATCCTCAACATCAAAGATGATGGGCGTGCTGGACCACTTTAGAGGTTTGCGCGATTCAACTGATGGTTCTGCTTCATTAACTTCACGCACCCACTGTTTGAGTTGGCGGTGCAAAGTATGCAGAGAAGCACCGCCGTCGACGCACAAAACCTCTGTTGCCTTTTGAAACTCCTCCTCGTTGGTCTCATCCTCATCCATCTCTTCATCTTCGTCTTCGTCTTCATCCTTGTCGCGGCCACGGGGGGGCCTGTCTCCTTGTCGCTGCTTGGCCTTGCCGCGGCGTCCTCCCCGGCCGGGACGCTTCTTGCCGGATCCTCCGCCACCTTCCTGGGCCTTCTCCTTGTCGCGGCGCTCGTATTCAGCTTTCTGTAGCTCAACAAGCTGTTCAACCTTCTTGCAAGTCTGGAGATCATGGCCCTTGGTGCGGTGGATCTTGCAATACTGCTTGCCGGAGCCGTCCTGCTTGTCGGCGGCCACCACAGCCTCGCCGGAGTCACCAGCTTTGGCCTTCTAGGCGCCACCTCCGTTGCCGGACTGCTCGACAACTAGCACATCCTTAGCTTTCCTCTTCCTGTTATTTCGCCTCCGGTTCTTCTTTGCTGGGGCGGCATCCTCACTGTCAGATCCTTCTGCTCCTGCGTTCTCTCCGGGGAGTTTCCTCCCCTCCTCAGCATGTGCACATTTCTCGGCCAGAGCATATAGCTCGCTGACATCTCTGATTTTGCACATCGCCATCTCCTCCCTCATCCTGCGGTTACGCACGTTCTGATGGAACGCGCTGATAACCGCGGCAGGGTGGACATCTGGGATGTTGCGCTGCACTTGGCTGAATCTTTGAATGTACTTGTGCAGGGGTTCTCCTTCTTTTTGGGCGAGCAGATGAAGATCGCTCTCCTGGCCATGGGGCTTGTGGCCGCCTGTGAAGGCGTCGACAAACTGATGGCACAGATCTGCCCATGAAGAGATGGAGTTGTCCGGCAAGTGCATGAGCCAAGATCTAACGGTGGGTTTGAGCACCAGCGGGAAGTAGTTGGCGAGGATCTTCTCGTCGCGCCCCCCGGCAGCCTGCACCGCGATGGTGTAGACGCAGAGGAACTCTGATGGATGTATCCTGCCATCGTACTTCTCGGGTACATCTGGCTTGAAATTCTTGGTACTGGGCCACTGGACCTGCCGCAGCTCATGAGTGAACGCAGGGCCACCCACTGCGTACGGCAAGTCGCCTGGTTCCCCTGGCGCATGCATATCAACAGCAGGCCCAGCGCGCTGGTCTAACTGACGCCGCGCTTCTCTTCGACGCTCGATGCGAGTACGAGCGTCTTCTTGTCGTCGTTCTTGGAGAACTTGGCGCTGATCGTGACGAGCTCGCGGGTCCGACGACGCGGTGGAGTCGGTGTCGAGGTTAGCCCGGCGAGTCGGCGATCTTGGCCTTCGGGGCGGGGAGTCCACGGTGGTGGCACCCCCGGCGGTCTTGTCGCCGCCGGCTTGCGCCTGGGCGTCTTGCCGGGGCTTCGACGTGCTCGGGTGCCGGGGCTTATCGCTGTTGGCGAAGCCGATAAGGCTCAGAATGGTGGCCCTCCAATCATCGATCTTGTCTGGTGCTGGAGAATGGTGGCCCTCCAATCATCGATCTTGTCTGGTGCTGGAGGGTAATCTAGAAGCAGTTGGGATCGGGCTAGTGCTTCCTCTGGAGTCTTGGGCGGCGGTGGCGAACGACGCGAGGAGCGGGATATGCTCAAACTTCTAACAGTGTTAGAAGGAGCAACATCCCGTCCAGGCGACCATACCGCGCTCGTGCCAACATGTTGACGCGCATGTTGGCCTTGAGCGTCCCGCGATCCACACACTTGGACTTGTTCCAACGCGAGTACGGTGTTAGGAGCACCATGGCGTTGTTGATCCCGCAACTCCTGGGAAGGGTGCGGTGTATGCACAGACGCCGAAGCTTGCGGGGCCTTGTCCTTGGACCTGGTGATGATGTGAGTCCCCCCGGCGGCGCCCACTCCTCCGCCGGCGTCTACCCCACCGCCCGCTTGCTCCGGTGGCGGTGGGATCGACGCGGACGGACCAGCCACCTCCGAAGTCTTCTTCTTCGGTGGCATGTCGATGAAGATGTTGATGTAGCACGCACGAACACCGGATCAGGTTCGCACAACCTCGACGCCCCCCTACCTGGCGCGCCAAAGATGTCGTAGGAAACGAACACCTATGGGGCAGGGCCCCTTTCGGTCCGGCAAGGGAGCGGAGGGCGCACGAAGAGCAGATCGAGACAAAGCACGCGAGGGATTTTACCCAGCTTCGGAGCTCTCCGGAGAGATAAAACTCCTACTGCTGCTTTGTGGTGGTATTATGTTCCTGCTCAAGAGCGTGAGCGTTCTGTGTTTTCGAAGGAGTCGAACCCCCTCTACATTGCGCATGGGCCTCCTTTTATAGGCTAAAGGGGTCACCGACAGGTGGCAACGCAGAGAAGGGTATAAAAGTAAAAAGAGGGGTTGGTACAACCGCTATCTACAGTGCCCTCTACCTAACTCCGCGGCAGGGGACAAGGGCATTTAATGCCCGTCTGGTCGCCCAAACAGTGTAGGAAACGACCGTTAGGGGCACCACCGATCGCCACGATGGCCTTCTTGTCATCTCCTCTTGCCACCTCACACCGCTTGGCTACACAGCGCCCCGCCACGTACTCCTGAGATGATCCCGCGGCGACACGTCGACGAATGCGCTGGAGCGTGGGCGTAGAGTGGTGGCTTCGCCGCGGCAAACGCCTTGCCGCGGTCGTTTCTTGCCGCACCCGAGAGCTTGCCGCTCGTCGGGTCCTGCCGGGACGCGCGGCATGTCGCGGCAAGTTCTTCGCAGTGCCTTGGTTGGCCTTCCCGGCAAGCTCCTCTTTCCGGGGCCTTGTCCTTCCCGGCGAGCTATTCTTGCCGGAGCCTTGTCTTCTCAGTCAGAACACTTTGTTCTTGAATGGCATCGATATGAGCTACGGAGGATCCTGGCGGACGCCCGGCAAGCCTTGCCGCTGGGTGGTGCAACTGCCCGTGCACAAGTTCGGGATACTAAGGTACCCCTACTTTAGTACACCGACACTTGGCCCATTCAGCCCTCCGGGGATGGTGGCCCCACTTGGTGGACCCCCGGCACCCTCCTAGTGGTCCCGGTACGTTATCGATAAAACCCGAAACTTTTCCGGTGACCAAAACAGGACTTCCCATATATAAATCTTTACCTCCGGACCATTCCGGAACTCCTCGTGACGTCCGGGATCTCATCCGGGACTCCGAACAACATTCATTAACCACATACAAACTTCCTTTATAACCCTAGCATCATCGAACCTTAAGTGTGTAGACCCTACGGGTTCGGGAACCATGCAGACACGACCGAGACGTTCTCTGGTCAATAACCAATAGCGGGATCTGGATACCCATGTTGGCTCCCACATGTTCCACGATGATCTCATCGGATGAACCATGATGTTAAGGACTCAATCAATCCCGTATACAATTTCTTTGTCTAGCGGTATTGTACTTGCCCGAGATTCGATCGTCGGTATAACGATACCTTGTTCAATCTCGTTACCGGCAAGTCTCTTTACTCGTTCCGCAACACATCATCCCGCGATCAACTCTTTGATGATGTCCTACCGAGTGGGCCCAGAGATACCTCTCCGTCACACGGAGTGACAAATCCCAATCTCGATTCGTGCCAACCCAACAGACACTTTCGGAGATACCCGTAGTGCACCTTTATAGCCACCCAGTTACGTTGTGATGTTTGGTACACCCAAAGCATTCCTATGGTATTCGGGAGTTGCACAATCTCATGGTCTAAGGAAAATGATACTTGACATTAGAAAATCTTTAGCATACGAACTACGATCTTTGTGGTAGGCTTAGGATTGGGTCTTGTCCATCACATCATTCTTCTAGTGATGTGATCGCGTTATCAACGACATCCAATGTCCATGGTCAGGAAACCGTAACCATCTATTGATCAACGAGCTAGTCAATTAGAGGCTTACTAGGGACATGGTGTTGTCTATGTATCCACACATGTATCTGAGTTTCCTATCAATACAATTATAGAATGGATAATAAACGATTATCATGAACAAGGAAATATAGTAATAATAACTAATTTATTATTGCCTTTAGGGCATATTTCCAACAACTTCTCCATTGACAGAATAGTCACCGAGGTCCGGTACTTCGCCGACGCCCTATGGGCGGGACTGGTTCCCCCTTTTCCGATTTATTCAACACCGTACTTTCCCATTACCAGATCCACATGATGCATTTGGGTCCCGAATCCATTGCTCTTCTTATTGTTTTCGCTTTTGTTTGCGAGGCAATGGTGGGCATTCCTCCTTCAGTCGCCTTGCTGCGCCACTTCTTCTCTTTGCGCCTCAGCGACCCCACCCAAAGCTTGGGGTGCGTGAGCTTCCTCGCTGCTCCAGAAACGGCAGCCTCGGGGATTGATTTCAGCCTTCCTCCTCCTGCGACTGGGTTCCGAGAGCGGTGGATGTACGTGGATGTAGGAGTGCCCAGTCCCGTACTCTCGGAGCCAACCTTGCCCGCTGTCCCCAATTCGGGCTAGGGCCATGAGATGCTCACGAGCCCCTGGCTCGTTTTCGTCTGGCGTCGCTTTGTGAACTTGAGGGTGCTCGGTGTGACGGCACCCAAGGTGGTGAAGGAGTTCCTCCAGAGCCGCATTGCCCCTCTCCAGCGTCATTCCCGCCAGATGTGGACCTTCGGGGGGCGTGAAGACTGCATGAGGCTCCAGAAGGAAGAGCTTGCGCCTGAAGTGCTGAAGAAGGTTCTCATGATTCTGACTGGGGATCCTTCCCCTGGCAGCCTCCGGCAAGGGGGTGCCTTGCTGTACCTTTGCTCAAGCAGGGCTGATTTTGTGAAGCAGATGCCCAGCTTCGACGAATGGGGGCTGCGCCCAGTAGACCTCATGGGACCTCGTGAGAACCCAGTTGCGGTGGTTGCCTTCCCGGTTGCCCGCGGCGGTCCTTCCTCAAGTGGTGGAGCTGGGAGGCAAGGGCCGCCGGGGGCTGAGGAGGCTACCGTCGGGATGATGATGCCACACGGAACTCCTATGGTGGCAGATTCTGAGGCCTCCCCCTGCGGCGGCCGAAGGTGTTGAGCTGCAGCCCACGGCTTCCGTGGCAGAGGCTCCTGAGGCCCCGGCCACCCTTCACGGGGCGGCGTCTGGCGGCATGCGCCAGGGCAATGCCCCCGACGCCAGTCACCTTGGCGCTTCTTCCTCGTCGTAGGCTGACCCTTGCGCAAAGCTCCTAGGCCGCTTCCGCATGGACTTCGAGGCTCTCCGAGAGAGAAAGGAGGCCTTGGGTGATGAACCCTTGCCGCCTATTGAAGCGCAGAAAGTACTTCGCCATTGATGAGTAAGCCTCCTCCTTTCTTAGTCCCTTACTTTCCCGTTGCTTCGACTGACCATTGCCCTGTAGGGCCCTTCCTGTCGAGTTCGCGGAGACGACCGAGGAGCCATCCCCCAGGCCTCGCCCTCTCCACCATCCCCAAGCGCCCCGAGCTCGAGCACTGCCCTTGTGGTGAGGCCGGTTGGAGAGGTGAGCCATCCTGTGATGCATCCTGCTTCTGTGCACCTCGCGACCCTCCTTCGCGAGCCCTCCCGGGGCACAGCCAGCCTGCCCCGGGCTCTTCGCTTGACTGTGAACGGCGACTGGATGAGGTCGGTCCCGCGTTCTTCCTTGGAGGACGAACTGGCTCCAGGCCTGGCTTCTGGCGGGGTGCGCCCGGCCATCGCGAGGGCGCCAGCCCCCAGCCCCCTGCCCAGAGTGGGAGTGCTGGTTCATGGCCCTCCGCGTGCGCCTGGGGCAGAGGACGACGCAGAAGACATGCTCGAACGCGCTCGGGAGCGCCGCGCCCTTCTCCAAGGGTTTCTCCAGAGGGCGGCTGACGCAGTGAGCCAGCTCGGTGTAGAGCTTGCCGGTGAGGAGGCGCGCCTTGAAACCGAGGGCCTGCGCCTAGCTGAGGAGAGGCGCAAGCTAAAGGAGGCCGTTGCCCTTGCGTGCCACCAGCATGACCTCGACAATGAGAAGGCCGAGGCGTCGCTGGCGACTTCTCAGGAGGCCTGCTCCCAGGCCGTCGAGGAGGCCCAGAAGGCTGACATGCGGTGCAGGGCTGCAGACGAGCGGGCGTGGGAGCTCTGTGCCTGGAGTAGCTCCCTGGAGCAGCAGGTGGAGTTGCGTGAGGTGGCCCTTGCATCGATGAAGGGGGCCTCGGTCGACCAGGCGGAGCTCCAGAGACGTGAGGAGGCACTAACGCTGGAGGCCACCGAGCACACCCTGGACCTCGAGCGGTTGGAGACAAGAGAGCGCCTGGTGGTGCAGATGGAGGATGACATTGCCGCGCGGGAAGCCTGAGCCCTAGAAGAGGTTGATCGCTGGGTGTCGGCAGCCCGCTCGAACCTCGAGCGTGAGTACGAGGAAAGGCTGGAGTTGATCAGGGTCAAAGCAGAGGGCAGGACCACCGCCCTGAAGGCCAAGTTGGATGAAGTGACGCGGCGTGCGGATGCTGCCGGGGCCGCCCTTGGTGCGGCATAGGTGGAGCTGGCTTCCTCCCGCGCCGAGGTGCTCCTTCTCCGTCAAAGGGTTGACGCGACTGAGGACGTCGCGCGGCGGAGCAAGGACGAGATACGCCAGCCGCAGACCTTGGAGCACATGCATGGCCCTATGCTCCACACACTCTGGGAAAGAGAAAACACGGCCTTGGGCAACATTTGCAAGGCAGCTGTTGGGGAGCCTCATGAGGTTAACTATGTTGGTAACGTTCAGTTCTTCACTGATGTGGTGATGCAGCCAGAGACCCGGTCGGGCAGAGCTGACAAGTTGGTGGAGGAGACGAGCCGTGCCCTACTTGGGCGTGCTTTTTCTCGCGTCTTCAGTCATCTTCAGAACATGGACCCCCACTTTGACTTCGATGCCGCCATCGCACCAGTACCCCTGGCCATCCGAGGTGATCTGGCGCATTGGGTGGAAGACAATGTGGACGCCCTTGTTAGGGCCTTCACCGCTGATGACGATGGTGTGGTCGTGGATGCTGATGAGGGCAGCGTGGTGAATGGCCCAGTTGCTGACAACGGCGACGTAGAAAGCGATGGCGAGGCCAGCGATGCCAGTGATGACTGCGGAGGTGCCCCTGAGGATGCATTGGGGGATTTATCCGATTGACCGTGCACTATTCCTGCTTTTTACCCTGCGCAGAGAGAGTTCGGGCTTGGCCCTGAAGGTTGTAAGAGCATTTTCGGAGGGGGAGCCCCTCGTGTAAAAACTTGCAGTTAGCGTATTTGTCGACATGATATCGCCCTCATGCCTATGCCGAGCGACTGGTCTTGTGAGGAGTCAATTGGCTTGTTTACCATCGACCCGCGTGGGCCCTGAGCGAGCCTGCGGGGGGGCGTGGTGTCCTGAGTGCCTCCTGCATGAGCCCATTGAACCTGTAATGAGAACCTCCTGAGAGGGCGTGGCGACGGCAGTCTGGGCTGCGCGCATGCTGGGCCTGGCCCGGCTCGCGAGGGGCTCACGAGGGGAGGCAGCTGAAGCTGGATGGACGCAAAGCGGTAGTCAGAACGCGAGAGATTGCTCGAACGAGACTAAACACCCCTTCCCAGAACACACTCAAGTCTCAAGCTCAAATCCAACTTAAATCCAAACAGGGGGAAAACGACAACCAAGGGAAAGGCAAAAAAAGCAGAAAGGCCGTGTCCCACACCTAGTCTAGTCTTCGACGTCTGAGGGAGTCCTGGACTAGGGGGTGTCCGGATAGCCGGACTATCATCATCGGCCGGACTCTAAGACCGTGAAGATACAAGATTGAAGACTTCGTCCCGTGTCCGGATGGGACTTTCCTTGGCGTGGAAGGCAACCTTGGCAATACAGATATGTAGATCTCCTACCATTGTAACCGACTCTGTGTAACCCTAGCCCTCTCCGGTGCCTATATAAACCGGAGGGTTTTAGTCCATAGGACGAACAACCATTACAACAATCATACCATAGGCTAGCTTCTAGGGTTTAGCCTCGTTGATCTCGTGGTATATCCACTCTTGTACTACCCATATCATCAATATCAATCAAGCAGGAGTAGGGTTTTACCTCCATCGAGAGGGCCCGAACCTGGGTAAAAACATCGTGTCCCTTGTCTCCTGTTACCATCCGCCTAGACGCACAGTTCGGGACCCCCTACCCGAGAACCGCCGGTTTTGACACCGACGTTGGTGCTTTCATTGAGAGTTCCTCTGTGCCGTCGCGATCAGCAAGGACGCCTCTTCCCGTTTTAAAGACGGTACAATCACCGAAGAAGCTTTGGCCGCCGGCCAAACTATCCGGCTAGGTGGTTTTCTCATGACCGCCTGTTCGGCCACCGCTTCGACAATGACCTCTCGGGTCATCGAAAGCAATCTTCACGTCAACTTGGAATTCGTCGAGCAGCTAGATCCAATGGAGCTCTCTTCCGTAACCAAGCTCTTGGATCGCATTGCCGCCCTGGGAGTCGCTACAGACTACAATCAGATTGGGCTTAAAACCGATCTGAGAGAGATTAACTCTTCCCCGGTTACCCACCATGTTGCGGTGGTAGAGGAACGAAGCGGCGGCTCATCTTATGTATTAAAAACTAGTTATGTCCGGACTCCCGAACCCTCCATGATGGATTTCCGCGGAGGGACGGACGTCAATCAAGCACTGAACCTAAAGTCAGACATCGGACCAGACTCGTTGGACAACGTCCAGCAATCCAAGCTTCCAAATTCAGAAACTTTCCGGCCCTTGAGCCTCGAGATGGGTAGGGTTCCGGACTCAATTCCACCCACCCACCCAAACATATGCGATCTATCTCAAATCTGGCAAGAGCCCGCTGAAACAGTACATAAATACTGGGCCAGATTCCTCCTGGTTATGGACAGGATAAAAGACTGCCGTGAGGAAAACGCAATTTCAATTTTCTGCAATAATTGCACGAACAAGGGAATCTTGAACGCCGTAAGTCGTTGTGAAATTACACGCTTCGCCGACCTGGCATCCATAGTATGAAAGCACTGTGCGATGGAGAGTTTCCGGAAAACCGAAACTAAGTTTTAGGACAATCCGGCTCCGAATACAACCCTAGTCCGAAACAAAAGGGTGCATCATACTCAGGCACCAGGTACAAAAGTCAAAAAGCTAAAACCCCATAAAGGGCACGGAACCGTACTGGAGGGATGGCTCAGCGGACCCTGTAAAATTCACAGTACAGAAGGCGCCACTCCAACACATAGCCTTCGAGCATGTTGGATACTGCGGCAGGTGGCCAAAAGTGGCGAAGAGCTTCTAGCCCCGGAGAACCATTCCAACAGTACCAGTACGGTGTCAACAGTCTTTGAGACTTTCGCATCAAATAATATGCGGAAACGAACAATCCGCAGCCTCGCCGAAGTCTACCAAGTAGCAACAACAAATCCATGGAGCGACACGGCCATCACCTTCAACGCCAGCGACGAACCTAAATTCTGAACAACCCGCATTGGTCCTCAGTCCAATAGTGGACGGCTTTCGTCTTACCAAGGTACTCATGGATGGCGGCAGCGGATTAAACCTCATCTACGAGGAAACCCTTCAAAAAAATGGAAATATACTAGAGCCGCATTGAGCGAAGCAGCACAACCTTTAGAGGAATAATCCCTAGCCGGGAAGCACGCTGCACAGGAAAAATCACACTTGATGTGGTGTTCGGCTCGCCGGACAATTACAGGTCCGAGGAGGTCACGTTCCAAGTAGCCCCGTTCAGCAGCGGATATCACACTATATTAGGACGAGAGGCATTCACAATTTTTCAAGCCATACCCCATTACGGGTACATGAAGCTTAAGATGCCCGGGCCCAACGGAATAATCACTCTTGTCAGTGATCCGGACACAGCACTCCGTGCCGAAAAAAAGACAGCCGCACTAGCCCTAGAGGCACTATCGGAAGCCTTAGCGGCAGAGGAGCTCACGATGCTGCGCTCCACGGTGAACAGGGATGATGTGATACTCGATAAGAGGTCCAAGTCCACCTCTTTTAAACCAGCGGACAAAATAGTCAAATTCCAAGTCCATCCAACGGACCCAACAAAGACGACCTCCATTGGGGCACAGTTAAACCGTGATGTAGACGCTGCACTGTGAGAATTCCTTCGGGAGAATTGGGATATCTTCGCCTGGCACCCTTCAGATATGCCAGGAATCCCACGCAGATTGGCAGAACACAGCCTAAACATCCTAAAAGGATTCAAGCCCGTCAAACAGGCTCTTCGGCGATTTTCCGAACCCAAAAGAGAGGCAATGGGAGAGGAGCTAGCCAAACTATTGGAAGCCGGATTCATCAGAGACATCAAACATCTGGACTGGCTAGCAAACCTGGTAATGGTACCAAAGAAGGACAAATCTTGGTGCCTATGTGTCGATTTTAAAGACCTTAATAAGGCTTGTCCAAAGGATCCTTTCCCCCTTCCCTGCATCGATCAAATAATCGATGCTACTGCAGGGCACGATTCATTGTGCTTCCTCGACGCATACTCCGGCTACCATCAAATCAAGATGGCGGAGGCGGACCAAGCCGCAACGGCATTCATTACTCCATATGGACCATTCTGCTTCAACACGATGCCCTTCGGACTCAAAAACGCCGGCGCAACATATCAGCGCATGATTCAGACATGTCTGGCTACCCAGATCGGCAAAACAGTAGAGGCATACGTAGACGATGTGGTCGTCAAGACCAAACACGTCGAAACTCTAGTAGACGATTTGAGGAACACATTCGATAACCTCCGAGCATATGACATAAAGCTGAACCCATAAAAATGCGTTTTCGGCATACTAGCCGGAAAGCTCCTGGGCTTCATTGTATCCGGTAGAGGAATTGAAGCAAACCCAGCCAAGATCCGAGCTTTTTCACAACTGGATATTCCAAAAGACCTCAAACAAATACAAAAATTGACTGGATGCGTGGCAGCTTTAAGCCGCTTCATCTCCCGTTTAGGAGAAAAGGCTTTGCCCCTCTATCGCCTCCTCAAGGGAACTGAACACTTCGACTGGACGGATGCTGCCACGGTCGGACTCGAAGAAATAAAGGCCATACTGGCAACAAATCCGGTCCTGGTCGCGCCTAACTTGGGCGAACCAATGTTATTATATATCGCGGCAACACATCAAGTTGTCAGCACGGTCCTCGTCATCGAACGAGAAACAGAAGGACACAAATTCCCTCTTCAAAAGCCAGTGTACTACGTATCCACTGTCTTAACTCCATGCAAGTCCCGGTACCCGCATTATCAAAAGATAGCGTACGCGGTATTTATGGCATCCCGGAAGCTGCGACACTACTTTCAAGAGTGTTCGATAACAGTGGCCTCCGAAGTACCCCTCAACGACATATAAACAACCGCGACACGACGGGTAGGATTGCAAAATGGGCCATTGAGCTCTTAACATTCGACATAACTTATAAACCTCGGCGAGCTATAAAGTCGCAAGTCTTGGCTGACTTCGTCGCTAACTGGACTGAAGCCGAACTCCCTAAAGAGTATGGCGCATACTCCAATTGGATTATGCATTTCGACGGCTCCAAAATGTTGGCCGGCTTGGGGGCTGGCGTTGTATTGACATCCCCAACCGGAGACACAGTCCAATACATACTTCAGATAATGTACACGGACTCCAACAATGCAGCCGAATACGAGGCCCTCCTACATGGTCTCCGGATGGCAATCTCCATGGGTATTCAACGCCTAGAGGTGCGCGGGGATTCAAACCTTGCAATATCCCAAGTAATTGGAGACTTTGACGCCAAGGATCCGAAAATGGCAGCCTATCGTAACGCTGTCCTAAAAATGTCAGCTCGGTTCGAAGGACTCGAATTCCACCACGTAGCCAGGGATAATAACCAAGCAGCCGACATGTTGGCACGCATCGGCGCGAAACGCGACGCTGTCCCTCCAAACATCTTCCTGGAACGGCTCTTTAAGCTATCCGTACTATGGGAAGAGGAGTCTGGAAATAACAACCCGGAAGCAACCGCACCACCCAACACAGAACAATATGACATAATCGACGGTTCAGATAATGAAATAACACCTTTAGCCCACGAAATAATGGCAGTAATTGCCCCGTGGACAGAACCATTCCTAGCCTACTTAATTAGGCAGGAACTTCCCGAAGACCAAAATGAGGCCCGCTGCATAGTTCGGTGATCTAAAGCCTACAAGGTCCACGAGGGAGAACTTTATAAGAAAAGCACAACCGGAGTCCTTCAAAGGTGCATCTCTGAAGAGGAAGGGCGAAACCTTCTGGCTGAAATTCACGCCAGACTAGGTGGACACCATGCTGCAGCCCGGGCCCTCGTAGGCAAGGCCTTCCGTATAGGATTTTATTGGCCGAGGGCCTGGGCCGATGCTCAGGACTTAGTCCAACGATGCGTCGGTTGTCAGCTCTTTGCTAATCAGAGCCACATGCCACCCACCGCCCTCAAAACTATACCCATCACCTGGCCATTCGCGGTATAGGGGCTTGACATGGTGGACCCCTTAAAGGGGGAACCCACAAGCAAAAGTACCTATTGGTCATGGTGGACAAATTCACCAAATGGATAGAGGCCAAGCCAGTTAAAACGGCCAAATCCGGACCAGTGATAGACTTCATATCCGGGGTAGTACACCATTATGTCGTCCCCCACAGCATCATCACCAATAACGGCACGAACTTCATGGCCGACGAGGTTAAACTCTGGTGAAAAAATATGGGCGTTAAGCTCGACTACGCTTCAGTCTATCATCCCCAAACCAACGGTCAAGTTGAGCGAGCAAATGGTCTAATAATGAGCGGCATCAAGCCCAGACTAGTGCGGTCCCTTACGGAATATAACACGCACTAGGTAGAGGAGCTCGACTCCGTACTCTGGGGGCTGCGGACCACGCCAAACCGTACTACCGGATTCACTCCATTTTTTATGGTATACGGCGCAGAGGCAGTTTTGCCCTGCGACATAATTCATGACTCACCTCGAGTGCGCATGTACGAAGAAAGAGAAGCCGAGTTGGATCGGCAAGACAGCTAGGACGCATTAGAGGAGGAGCGCGACATGGCAAAGGCTCGTTCCGCATTCTATCAGCAGCAGGCTCGACGATATCAAAGCACAGAAGTACGGGCTAAAACTTACAATGTTGGCGAACTAGTTCTACGCCTGCCGGACAAGAAAATGGACAAATTCAAGCCCAAATGGGAAGGTCCCTTCATCATCGACCAAGTCCTGACCGGCGGAGCATACCGTCTGCGAAACGCATCGGACAACTGACTCGAGTTGAACCCATGGAACGCAGCCCGCCTCCGAAGATTCTACGCCTAGCGCCGGACTCAGAGTTCGTCTCCTTCGCCTACGCCTAGTTGCCTTTTGTCTCTCTTTTATCCCACTTTTTTCATAAAGCCCTGGAGGGCCGATTTGCGCAATGTTTGCACACACTTGATGTGCTACCCGCACTCATTATACCTGGGGGCTTCTTTAACAGAAGCTTACTTATACGGGCTTCATGCCCAACACATGTGTCAAACTTCCGCATGTACCTTTTATTCACCATTATATGCATCGATATGACTTAAGTTTTGGCCAAGCTGGGTTTCCTGGCTCCTGTGCTTACCCCTACATTCCCGATTGTTCGGCTAGGAGGTAAAGGGAGCACCTCTATGATTGTTACTGCCGGGTCAGCCGGACGTGTACCTCAGACTGGGTGAACCCGAAAGCTAGCGTTCTTAAGGAAATATTCGGTCGGTGACTTGAAAGATGATTTTTTACCAATTTATTTATCTGCCCCCAGATGTTTTCCTGCTCTTTTCGCAGTCCGGACAAGCACTTTAGGGCATGCCTCCCTGGGAAAGGAACCCTTAACGGAACTATTCTCCCTGAAGATGTTTCTTACTAACCATGTAATATAACATAACTAGTTGGGCACTTGTCTGATAAAGCACTAATGACCCCTACGCCTGGTCTCCATGCATGCCCCGGTTCTTTCATAACCGAGAAGGTATTCGGACACACTCCAGACTATAGGGTCCCGAGGTCGAAGCGAAAAGGTCGGCAAAGACAAACGATCTACAATCCGGCTAGAAGGCATTTTACATGTCATTTTAAATACATCGTCAAATTGACTGACTGTACTCCTCAGCAGTCCCATCTAACAGGCTATCTAATTTACAGTCCCGTTGGGAATACTTAGCGGCCAACTCTACTTGGCCGTACACGAAGCTCACAGGGATCTCCTTCCCATCGGGCCACACAGGTCCGACCTCGGCCATGTGGTTTGGATCCGCCTTCTTGTACAGCGTCTTCACCATGGCCAAGGCCTCCCTGGCACCTTGACGGCAGGCCGATATCTTCCATAAACGGAAGCGCTGCCGTGCTCCCTGAAGCTTCTCCGCAAGCTCTCCAAGGCCCTCGGGTAGGGAGACAAATGGCCATAAGGCCTGGACGACGCCCATAATCGCCTGCCGAACACGTTCGAGCAGTTGCACCAGCTCGGGAAGTTGGTCACCCGTTGAACCGGTCATTTCCTCCGCAGGGCGACCTATGAGCACACCTACAGACATATTTCTGTCAATCGACTTCCTCGCCGAACTCTTCTTTTCAAAAGAGTTTTGTCAACCACTTACTATAGATGCCGCGACGAAGCCGCTGATTCTCCTTCACGGAGCCAGACAGCTCGGCCCGAACACCTTTTAGCTCTTCTCCAAGTTGGGTGTGGGCGTCTTGGAGCTTGTTCCTCTCCCGCTGCACCTTCATAAGCACCCTCTCGCCGGCCTTCAGCTGGCGCAATAGCTGTTGCTTGTCTGGATCCAGTCCGGCAACATCTGCAATATCATTGTTAGACTTATACGCACGCCGCACACCGCTTATCCTTTAAAAAAAATAATGTGTTACCGAAGGGGGTCTCTGTATCTCCTCCTGCGGCAGCTAGTGCGGCCTCAAGTTGGGCCTTGCACTCTTGTAGCTCCTGGGACAATTGGGTATTCTTCTCCGTAAGACCCTCCACATTAAGTGATCCTTAAATCAGTTATTTTAACTACTTTAAGTCTCGGGAGCTACTGGCATATACAACTATTATAATCCCTTACCCGTATCTCTTTTACATACTGCTCCGTGGCTCTGGTTAAACCATCTTGAGCGGCATGGAGGTGTGCGTCTCCCGCGTTAAAGGCATTCAATGCCTCTGGGAGAAACACGCGTCATGAAGAACTGTCCGGCGACGCCTATGATTCATGGCGCTCTCCACCTCAGACTTGGTGGCGGACAGCCTGTCGGAATCGTCCGTTGGAGGAGTACTCGGCTCGCGCCTTGCACTCGCCTCCCCCTCCGGACCAGGTGTTGGAGCCTGGTTGGCGGAGGCTCGGTTGGCAACCTCTCCGGGCACAGTCCGGCGAGCGCTCTTTCTCTTGGAAAAGTCATGAGCATTAATACACCTCCTAGGAATCTTTTCCCTAAATAACGGTCGCGAGCTATACCGTTGCGGTGACGTTTCGATTCGCACCACACCCCTCTTCTGCCTGCTGGGCCGGGCTGACCCTTGTTGGTCAGCCCCCGCGGGTTTGGCTTCCCGCCTTGAAGGCCCCTCCTGCGGGACACTGTTGTATACGGTGGTCAGAAATACGCAAGGACGAAGTAATGGTGTGAGGACTCCGGTCATAATTACCTGGGAAGCCGGAGATAAGCCGGGGTAGTCAGCCGTAATGGCGACTAGAGCATTGTCCATGCTGAGTTGGTGGAACACCCCGTCGATTAGCTCCACCTTTAAGTCCGGATCCTCTTTGGAGGCCGGATCAAGGGATCTTCCCGGATCCTCGGGTTGTGGGGCCGGACTATGTATGCTCTGCACATCCCGGCGCAGTTCCTGCGTCAAAACCATAAAGTAAGGTACTTAACTTTGAAAGCACGGGTCGGATAAATAAACGCCTGCTTACCCAGCTCCGAGGGTTATTCAAGGAGAACCCATTCAATGGGCTTGTCTGGAGAAAGTCCTCCTTCTCCCCCTTGTACAGGCCGGACAAAATCTTCACCAGATCTGCGGCCGACCCCGGCCCCTTGCGGCCATGACGGGTGGCATCATTCTCCCCGTTGAAATCCCACATGGGGTGGCCCCTATATTGGAGCGGCTGCACCCCTCGCATAATGCACGTGGCCATGACTCCAATCATGGTCAATCCGGAATGGGCCAGCAACCTTATCCGGCCCATCAAATAATGGACGCTCCTGTCTTCCTCCTGTCGAGGGCTCCGCGGGCGCCAACTTAGGCGTTTCTTCAGAGGAGCCTTGCTGAACTCCAGGAGGCCGATCCGAACTGTGTCCGGCAGTGGATCATCTTCTACATAAAACCATTCCGAAGGCCAGTCTTCGGATGCCTTCTTTGGGGTTCCGGATAGATATCCGGTCCCGGCGATGCGCCATATTTCGGCTCCGCCCACTTGATATATTGACCCCTCACGAGAACGGGGTACGAGGCAAAATAGTCTCTTCCACAGCGCAAAATGGGGCTCGATGCCCAGGAACAGCTCGCAAAGGGCTACGAAACCCGCGATGTGTAGAATAGAGGCGGGCGTGAGGTGATGAAGCTGGAGTCTGTAGAACTCCAGAAGCCCCCGGAGGAACGAATGAATGGGAAATCCGAGCCCCCTTATGAGATAAGGGACGAAGCACACCCGCTCTCCTTTGGAGGGACTAGGGGTGGCCTCCGCTTCCTTTCCACCTTTGTAGGTGGCCAGCCCGGCTCGAACCGGGACCATAAAGGCCGGAGGAAGGTATCCCTCTGCTTGGAGCGTCACCAACTCGTTGTGCGGAACTGAATATCTCCTCCAATCTCCTGGCTGAGGGCTGGGAGCACGAGAGGAGGAGCCGCGTCAACGGTCCATGATGGAATGGATTTTTGGTCAGAAGCGCTCCGATGAGTACTCGCGGAAGGAAGATGGTGTGATTTGGATCTGGATTCTTGCCTCTCTTATAGGCAGATTATTGGCGCAGCTAGGGGGTAAAATATAAAAATACCCTGGCCTTTCGCATTCGTGCGACACATGGAAGAGGTCCATTATTGGGCATGGGAGCCAAGGAGCGCAACATTTGTAAGGAAGCCGGACACTATTCGGCAAACACATGGAATTTGGAGGAGAACCCGCCTTGCAACGCCGAAGACGATATACGCGCCGGACTCATCGTCATTGAAGCCTGGTTCGAGCGCTACTGAGGGAGTCCTGGACTAGGGGGTGTCTGGATAGCCGGACTATCATCATCGGCCGGACTCTAAGACCGTGAAGATACAAGATTGAAGACTTCGTCCAGTGTCCGGATGGGACTTTCCTTGGCGTGGAAGGCAAGCTTGGCAATACAGATATGTAGATCTCCTACCATTGTAACCGACTCTATGTAACCCTGGCCCTCTCCAGTGCCTATATAAACCGGAGTGTTTTAGTCCATAGGACGAACAACCATTACAACAATCATACCATAGGCTAGCTTCTAGGGTTTAGCCTCCTTGATCTCGTGGTAGACCCACTCTTGTACTACCCATATCATCAATATCAATCAAGCAGGAGTAGGGTTTTACCTCCATCGAGAGGGCCCGAACCTGGGTAAAAACATCGTGTCCCTTGTCTCCTGTTACCATCCGCCTAGACGCACAGTTCGCGACCCCCTACCCGAGATCCGCCAGTTTTGACACCGACAACGTCTTCTCACCAGCGCGGAGCTAAGTGCTGCCACTGGGCGTGGGCGGGAGCCCCCGAGGCCCGAGGTGGCTCTCCGGAGACTCCGGGGTGTGTACAGCCCCACTCATTATTACGTCAGAGTGTCACGTGGCGGCGAGCTTCACAGGCACTGGGCCTTCTTCACATGTACCAGCCTTGCTTCATATCGCCAGACGAGGGCCCCGCCTTGTGCCACACTCTATTGCAATCGACGACGGCCAGAGACTGAGGACACCACCGATGGGATAGAGCGGTCGGCAGTGGTTCCCCCGACGACCATGGGTCCTCTGTCGGGAGTAGGCCCTGGGGCACCTCCCCAGCAAAGGGCCTACCTCCTGAGGACGCCTTGCTCCGAGCGCCGCATGGGCCAGGCCGGATCTCGGCCCCTCTCCTTCAGCTCCCGGTGCCCTCCTCCTGAGGGGTGGGAAGCTGTTGGATTGGGGCAGCCATCTGCCGCGACGAGCTGTACCTCCTGTGATCCATGGTTAGCATATGCCTGTTCCTGAGCAATAAGCGGTACCCTATAGTCACTGCCTTCGGCGCAGTCGACGAGGCCTTCCCTGGGCTCCTGAAAGAGCTCAGCTTCGGGTATCTCCTCCCCCAGCCTGGGCCGAGGAACAAGCCATGGTCTTCCTCCTGCGCGTGCCCTTGATCCACCATGTGGGGCACATACACTTCCGGGGCCGCCGCCCCGAATGCCTCGCTGTAGTGCCCCGTTTGCCACGCGGTCCTACTCGAGGTGCCAACCTGGGAGTGGTAGTGCAGCGGCCCACCAGGAACGTGGGCTGTAGTGAATCCCCCTTCGCTGGTCGGAGGCGGAGGCGGCACTGTTGGTAGCCATGCGCCGACGGCCAGGTTGGCGTTGGAGTGGCCCTGGAATCCGCTCGAGGCAGTGCCGGTGCGTGCGGGGCCTCCGTGCGGTCCGCCTTGGGCCTGAGGCGGCAGCTCGGTGCAAAAGGGGTGAGCCCCCGAGGCGGCGGAGCCCAGGAGCTCTGCCACCCGCTCCAGTAGCACGTCGTGGCCGCCCTACAGCAGCCTTCACTGTAGTAGCTCTCGAGCTATCGTGAGCGCGGCCCTTGAGTTCGCCTGCTCCCGCCGGGTGTATGGCGTCGTGGCCGCGGCATGGCTTGATGCCCTTGCTGCCGACCGCACCTGCCGCGGCGTGAGAGCTGGTGCCGCCAGACCGCGTCGCTCCCGGCCTGCAGCGCCCTGCGGACCGCGGGCTGCCTGGGGCACGGGATTGATGTCGCCCTGGGCAAGCGGCTCTGCGTGGGCCGGTCAGGCCGCCCAGGGATCAGGATTGCCCGTTGGGTCACTGGACATGATGACGACGATGCGACGGTACGCGAGGCGGCGGGAGAAGGATTTCGGTGCACCCCTACCTGGCACGCCAAATGTCGGATTTCGGGTTCCGGCAGACCCTCAAGGTTCGAACTCTGGGGTGCACACGGAGATCACACCTACTGCCTACCCATGTCTCGTCCCCTCGCAAGGATCTAAACTACACGAAGAACAACACAAGGGACATGAGGTTTATACTAGTTCGGGCCACCATGGGGGTGTAATACCCTACTCTAGTTTGTGGTGTGGTGGATTGCCTGAGGGGGCTGATGATGAATAATACAAGGGAAGAATAGCCTCGCGAGGGGCTGTTCTTGGCTGGTGCGATGAACTGCTTGGGTGAGTTCAGTCACCTCTCTCTCTCTCTCTCTCTCTAGTCTACATGAAATCTGGATCTCTAGTTGCCCAGAAATCTCCTCCCCCTACTCTGTGGTGGCTAGCTCTATTTATAGAGGGAGACCCTGGGCCTCTTCCCAAATATTGAGCGGGAAGGGCGCCAACAATTGGCCATTTTGAAGGGGAACATCGAGTATGCTCATCCTGGCTAAAGTCGGTCCTCGCCTACCAAAGACTCTGACGGTGACGCCGGCTTGGGCTCCACGATGACCTCCATCCTGCCGTCCTACTGGTCTTGGTCTTGTTGCACCGAAATGGTTGCCTTCTCTTGATACTCTTGCCTGCGCTTGCCCCAAATGTCAGATTTCGGGTTCCGGCAGACCCTCAAGGTTCGAACTCTGGAGTGCACGCGGAGATCACACCTACTGCCTACCCACGTCTCGTCGCCTCGCAAGGATCTAAACTACACGAAGAACAACACAAGGGACACGAGGTTTATACTAGTTCGGGCCACCATTGTGGTGTAATACCCTACTCTAGTTTGTGGTGTGGTGGATTGCCTCAGGGGGCTGATGATGAATAATACAAGGGAAGAACAACATCGCGAGGGGTTGTTCTTGGGTGGTGCGATGAACTACTTGGGTGAGTTGAGTCTCCTCTCTCTCTCTCTCTCTCTCTAGTCTACCTGAAATCTCGATCTCTAGTTGCCCAGAAATCTCCTCCCCCTACTCTGTGGTGGCTAGCACTATTTATAGAGGGAGGCCCTGGGCCTCTTCCTAATATTGAGCGGGAAGGGCGCCAACATATGGCCATTTTGAAAGGGAACATCGAGTATGCTCATCCTGGCTAAAGTCGGTCCCTGGCTGCCAAAGACTCTGACAGTGACGCCGGCTTGGGCTCCATGATGACCTCCATCCTGCCGTTCTGCTGGTCTTGGTCTTGTTGCACCGAAATGGTTGCCTTTGCTTGCTACTCTTGCCTGCACTTTCCCCCTTTGCACCAAACAGGAAACAAGGACTCTGTGCAGGCTGGCGCCCGCCTGGCTTCAGTCATCATGGCTTGCGTCACGGGCACCTTGTGAGGTACCCCGCCTTGATCTCTCCACCTCCTCGCGAGCCAGCCTGACGAGGCTGTGCCCGAGGAAGCCTCCTGTCGTCCGCCCCGCGAGGCTTGGCCCCTCGCGAGGGTCTTGAACATGTGTTGATGAAGATGGGCCGTACAAGGCCACTCCCTGAGCCACGCCGCAGGCTGCAGGCAGGCAAGTCTGGGTACCCCCGTTCCCAGAATGCCGACACATTTTGAGTGGCATACTTTTGCTGGCAACGCAAAAACTATGAGATGGTTGTATCTTCCATACTACATGCATTATAGGCAGTTCCCAAACAGAATGGTAAAGGTTTATACTCCTCCAACCACCAACAAGCATCAATCCATGGCTTGCTCGAAACCACGAGTGCCTCCAACTAACAACAGCCCTGGGGGAGTTTTGTTTAATTAATTTGATTTGCTTTGATCCTTTTGGATCATGGGACTGGGCATCCCGGTTACCGGCCCTTTCTCGTGAATGAGGAGCGGAGTCCAGTCCTCTTGAGAATAACCCACCTAGAATGGAAGATATAGGCAGCCCTAGTTGTAACATGAGCTGCTCGAGCATACAAATAGAATTTCATTTGAAGGTTTGGAGTTTGGCACATACAAATTTACTTGGAACGGCAGGTAAATACCGCATGTAGGAAGGTATAGTGGACTCATATGGAACAACTTTCGGGTTTAAGGAGTTTGGATGCACAAGCAGTATTCCCGCTTAGTACAGGTGAAGGCTAGCAAAAGACTGGGAAGCGACCAACTGAGAGAGCAACAACAGTCATAAACATGCATTAAAATTAATTCACACCGAGTACAAGCATGAGTAGGATATAATCCACCATGAACATAAATATTATGAAGGCTATGTTGATTTGATTCAACTACATGCGTGAACATGTGCCAAGTCGAGTCACTCAATTCATTTAAAGGAGGATACCATCCCATCATATCACATCATAATCATTCTAATAGCATGTTGGCACGCAAGGTAAACCATTGTAACTCATAGCTAATCAAGCATGGCACAAGCAACTATAATCTCTAAATGTCATTGCAAATATGTTTACTTCATAATAGGCTGACTCAGAAACGATGAACTCATCATATTTACGAAAACAAGAGAGGTTGAGTTCATACCAGCTTTTCTCATCCCAATAAGTCCATCATATATCGTCATTATTGCCTTTCACTTGCACGACCGAACGATGTGTATAATAATAATAGTGCACATGCATTGGACTAAGCTGGAATCTGCAATCATTCAACTCAAGAGAGAAGGCAAGTAAAATATGGGCTCTAAGTTAAATAAGCAATCATGCATATGAGAGCCACTAAACATTTTCAATATGGTCTTCTCGACCCCCAAAGTAAAGAAAAGAAAATAAAACTATTTACACGGGAAAGCACCCAACATGTAAGAAGAAGAACTAGAAATCTTTTTGGGATTTCATTTTAATTTCTACTACAAGCATGGAAATTAAACTAACTAATTTTTTTGGTTTTTCTTAAGGTTTATCAAACACAAGAAAAAAACTAGAAAAAGAAATTTAAACTAACATGGATAATACAATGAAAGAGTATGAGAAATACGTACTCCCCCAAGCTTAGGCTTTTGGCCTAAGTTGGTCTAGTACCAACGACCGCCGCTACTCTCCTCGGTGTACTAGGAGGTGTAATCAGGATACCACTGGTTGGTCATCTCCGGATCCCACTGGATAGATGATGCACGATAAGGGTCTAGTTCAGGTTCCGGCTCAGGTTCAGGTTCTGGAGTAAAAGCTTGGGCTCGATGGTTGTTCACCACTTCCGGTGTGACAAGAAAATTTTCTGCAAGCAAATGAAACAACAGAGGTGCAGGCAAAATAATAATCTCAAAGTGTTTCTTATTAAATCTAAGTTTATACAAGAGCATCCTCTCTTCGTTGTCAACAATACACTTGTGTGCTAACATGCTCTTGTAATCTAAAATGTGAGGAGGCAATTTTTTATCCTCTTTCTCATGGTGCCTAATGGGTATCTGAAAATGTCTAGCAAGACGTGCAACATAGATACCTCCAAATATGGGGCCTTTTGTACGATTCAGGGCTAGCCGTTTAGCAACGACGGCACCCATACTAAAAGTATTGTCTCCAAGCAAGGCATGTTGAAGAATGATAATATCAAGAACACTAAGATTTTCACTATTTCCATGAACAATCAAGCATCTACTAGAAAATATGGTAAAGTAGCGTAAAACGGGAAAGTGTATGCTAGAGACTTTTGCCTCGGAGCCGTTCTTTGGCTGCTCTACAGCTATAGTATTAACAAAGCCATCCACATCTTTACGATGGAGTTCCTCTAATTCTCCCTCATAAGGTATCCTACACGCCGCACAAAAATTACATAAAGACATTTCTCTGAATTCATCATATAAATGAAATGATAGTGCAGGCGGTGACTTCTTAGGATAATAATAAAAGTTTTGCACGAAAGTATTGGTGAGTAACAGATACTGATCGATCCGGTCATTGATGATACTGGTGAGGCCTGCAGTCTCGATTAAAGAATAAAAATCTTCATGAATTCTAGCTTCTTTCAAGAAATCATTGCATGGCCATTCACACGACCGCACTTCCGCTAAGCGAGGAAGATTATACTTGGCTTTTCCCCTTCTCTTTGGCTTGCTTTTCCTGAGAGCCTTGGGTAGAAGAGCCCCTCAAAAATTTCCTTAACATTTTCTGCAAATTTCTGCAATTTTAGTAACTTCAAAATAAAAGTAAGTAAAACTAAACAAGATTGGTAGCAACTACTCCTACAAGTGCCTAGAGCCTATATCATGCATTAGAATTGCTTGGGACCTCATAAATTCAACATGCAAGCTCAATAACATGGTCACCTATGCAGCAAAAATTTGCAATGAATAAAGCACTAGAACAAAAACTAATTGGACCAATGAAGGAGTCACATACCAAGCAACAATCTCCCATAGCAGTTTTGTGAATGGAGCTTTGAGCAAGGAGATCGAAAATCGCAGCAAAATGAGCTAGAACTCGTGCTTGAGCTGGATGGGGATTTTTTTGGGTAGAAGATGAAGTATGTGGGTGCTGGCATAAGTGGAGGGGGGCCACCAGGGGCCCACGAGACAGGGGGGCGCTCCCAGGTGGGGTGGGCGCGCCCTCCACTCTCGTGGCCTGGTGCTTGCCTCTCCTGCAGTGTTTTCAGTGCCTAAAATCCTCAAATATTCCATAAAAACTCATACTAAATTTGTAGGGCATTTGGAGCACTTTTATTTTCGGCATATTTTTTAATGCACGCATAAATCAGAATACAAATAGATAATACTATTTTTGCTTTATTTATTCTAAATACAGAAAGTAAAAAGTGGATACAGAAGCTCGTGCCTTCTAGTTTCATCCATCTCGTGATCATCAAAATGAATCCACTAACAAGGTTGATCAGGTCTTGTTAACAAACTCATTGTGAATAACACGGAACCGGAGAAATTTCGAATAACACTAAGTTACCTCAATGGGGATATGAAAATCCCCAACAATAAGAATATCATACTTTTTCTTGACAGTAGGGAGAAGAGATAAAAACCTCCAATAATGATAGTTGGAACTTTTCCAATAGAATTAATACTATGAACTTGAGATTGTTTCCTCGGAAAGTGTACCGTATGCTCATTACCATTGACATGAAAAGTGACATTGCCTTTGTTGCAATCAATAACAGCGCCTGCAGTGTTCAAAAAAGGTCTACCAAGGATAATAGACATACTATCGTCATCGGGAATATCAAGAATAACAAAGTCCGTTAAGATAGTGACATTTGCAACCACAACAGGCACATCCTCACAAATACCGACAGGTATAGCAGTTGATTTATCGGCCATTTGCAAAGATATTTTAGTAGGTGTCAACTTATTCAGTTCAAGTCTACGATATAAAGAGAGAGGCATAACACTAACACTGGCTCCAAGATCACATAAAGCAGTTCTAACATAATTTCTTTTAATGGAACATGGTATAGTTGGTACACCCGGATCTCCAAGTTTCTTTGGTATTCCACCCTTAAAAGTGTAATTAGCAAGCATGGTGGAAATTTCAGCTTCAGGTATCTTTCTTTCATTTGTGATGATATTGTTCATATACTTAGCATAAGGATTTACTTTGAGCATATCAGTTAAGCGCATATGTAAGAAAATAGGTCTAATCATTTTAGCAAAGCGCTCAAAATCCTCATCATCCTTTGTTTTGGATGGTTTAGGAGGAAAGGGCATGGGTTTCGGAACCCATGGTTCTCTTTCTCTATCGTGCTTCCTAGCAACAAAATCTCTCTTATCATAACGTTGATTCTTTGATTGTGGGTTATCAAGATCAACAACAGGTTCAATCTCTACTTCATTGTTTTTGCTAGGTTGAGCATCAATGTGAACATTATCATTAACATTATCACTAGGTTCATGTTCATCACCTAATTGAGTTTTAGAATCAGAAATAGAAATATCATTGGGATTCTCAGGTGTGTCTGGAATAGGTTCACTAGAAGCATGCAAAGTTCTATCGTTTTTCTTTTTCTTCTTTTTGGAAGAACTAGGTGCCTCTAAATTATTTCTCTGAGAATCCTGCTCGATTATCTTAGGGTGGCCTTCAGGATAAAAAGGTTCCTGAGTCATTCTACCAGTTCTAGTAGCCACTCTGACAGCAAAGTCATTTTTATTATTTAATTCATCAAGCAAATCATTTTGAGCTTTAACTACTTGCTCACCTTGAGTAGCGACCATAGAAGTATATTTTCTAATGAGTTGGAGTTCACCTTTAACTCTAGCCATGTTATCGCTCACGCGTCCTATCTTGAAGGCATTATTCTTTAACTCTCTACCAACATAAGCATTAAAACTTTCTTGTCTAGCCATAAAGTCATCAAATTCATCTAAGCATGGGATATGAAATTTAGTAGAGGGGATTTCAACTTTATCATATCTATAGAAAGAATTTACCTTTACTACCTGTGTCGGGTTATCAAGACAATGTGGTTCTTCAACACGCGGTATATTAAGACCATGTATTTCTTCAATAGGAGGTAAATTCTTAACATCTTCAGCTTTAATACCTTTTTCTTTCATGGATTTCTTTGCCTCTTGCATATCTTCAGGACTGAGAAATAAAACACCTCTCTTCTTTGGAGTGGCTTTAGGAATAGGCTCAGGAGTTGGCTTAATTGGTTCAGGAATTGCCTCAAGAATTGGCTCAGGAAGAGTCCAATTATTTTCATTAGTCAACATATTATTCAATAATATTTCAGATTTGTCGACTGTTCTTTCCCTGAAAACACAACCAGCACAACTATCCAAGTAGTCCTTGAAAGCATCGGTTAGTCCATCATAAAGGATATCAAGTATTTCATTTTTCTTAAGAGGATGATCAGGCAAAGCATTAAGTAACCGGAGAAGCCTCCCCCAAGCTTGTGGGAAAGTCTCTTCTTTAATTTGCACAAAATTATATATTTCCCGCAAGGCAGCTTGTTTCTTATGAGCAGGGAAATATTTAGCAGAGAAGTAATAAATCATATCCTGGGGACTATGCACACAACCAGGAGCAAGAGAATTATACTAAGTCTTAGCATCACCCTTTAATGAGAACGGAAATATCTTAAGGATAAAATAATAGCGAGACTTCTCATCATTAGTAAACAGGGTGGGTATATCATTCAACTTAGTAAGATGTGCCACAACAGTTTCAGATTCAAGGCCATAAAAAGGATCAGATTCAACTAAAGTAATAATCTCAAGATCAACAGAGAATTCATAATCCTTATCAGTAACACAGATAGGTGAAGTAGCAAAAGTAGGGTCAGGTTTCATTCTAGCATTAAGAGACTGCTGCTTCCATTTAGCTAATAATTTCTTAAGATCATATCTATCATTGCAAGCAAAGATAGCTCTAGCAGCTTCTTCATTCATAACATTACCCTCAGGAATAATAGGCAATTCATAATCATTAGGAGAACCTTCATCATCACTATCATCAATAATAGCATCTTCCATAATTTCATTCCCCCTAACTCTAGCAAGTTGTTCATCAAGAAATTCACCTAATGGCAAAGTAGTATCACGCACAGAAGTAGTTTCATCATGCATAGCAGAAGTGGCATCATCAATAACATGCAACATATCAGAATTCATAGCAGTAGCAGGTTTAGGTGTCGCAAGCTTACTTATAACGGAAGGAGAATCTAGTGCAGAGCTAGATGGCAGTTCCTTACCTCCCCTCGTAGTTAAGGGCAAACTAGTAGTTCTGTCGTCTTTCAAGTTCTTCATAGTGATCAACAGATATAAATCCCAAGTGACTCAGAGAATAGAGCTATGCTCCCCGGCAACGGTGCCAGAAATTAGTCTTGATAACCCACAAGTGTAGGGGATCGCAACAACTTTCGAGGGTAAAGTATTCAACCCAAAGTTATTGATTCGACACAAGGGGAGCCAAAGAATATTCTTGAGAATTAGCAGTTGTCAATTCAACACGCCTGGATAACTTAGTATCTGCAGTAAAGTGTTTAGTAGCAAAATGTGGTATGATAATAAAGGTAACAGTAGCAAAAGTAAAGACAATAGTTTTTGGGTTTTTGTAGTAGTTGTAACAGTAGCAACGGAAAAGTAAATAAGCGAAGAACAATATGTGAAAAGCTCGTAGGCAATGGATCAGTGATGGATAATTATGCCGGATGCGATTCCTCATGTAATAGCTATAACATAGGGTGACATAGAACTAGCACCAGTTCATCAATGTAATGTAGGCATGTATTCTGTAAATAGTCATACGTGCTTATGGAAAAGAACTTGCATGACATCTTTTGTCCTACCCTCCCGTGGCAGCGGGGTCCTAGCGGAAACTAAGGGATATTAAGGCCTCCTTTTAATAGAGAACCGGAACAAAGCACCGAGAAGTATCCTGATTATTGTCACTTCGGGGTTGTCAGATCATAACACATAATAGGTGACTATAGACTTGCAAGATAGGATCAAGAACACACATATATTAATGAAAACATAATAGGTTCAGATCTGAAATCATGAACCTTGGGCCCTAGTGACAAGCATTAAGCATGGCAAAGTCATAGCAACATCAATCTCAGAACATAGTGGATACTAGGGATCAAACCCTAACAAAACTAACTTGATTACATGGTAAATCTCATCCAACCCATCACCGTCCAGCAAGCCTACGATGGAATTACCCACGCATGGTGGTGAGCATCATGAAATTGGTGATGGAGGATGGTTGATGATGACAATGGCGATGAATCCCCCTCTCCGGAGCCCCGAACGGACTCCAGATCGGCCCTCTCGAGAGAGACTAGGGCTTGGCGGCGGCTCCATGTCGTAAAACATGATGAAACTTTCTATCTGATTTTGTTCTCCCTGAACGTGAATATATGGAGTTGGAGTTGAGGTCGGTGGAGGTCCAGGGGGGCCACGAGATAGGAGGGCGCGCCCTATAGTTGGGCGCCCCCTGTCTCGTGGACAGGGTGTGGGCCCCCTGGTGTATTTCTTTCGCCCAATAATTCTTATTAATTCCAAAAAGTGCCTCCGTGGATTTCCAGGACATTCCGAGAACTTTTCTTTTCTACACATAAAACAACATCATGGCAGTTCTGCTAAAAACAGCGTCAGTCCGGATTAGTTTCATTCAAACCATGCAAGTTAGAGTCCAAAACAAGGGCAAAAGTGTTAGGAAAAGTAGATACGTTGGAGACGTATCACTGGGTCATGTACTTCGATGGAGCGTTCTCTCGACACGGCGCAGGGGCTGGTGCAGTGCTTTTATACCCCACTCAGGACAAGCTCTATTATGTTGTGCAGCTCTGTTTCCAGCATGGCGAGAAGGTCTCCAACAACATAGCAGAATACGAGGGCCTCATAGCAGGCTTGAAAGCCACAGCAGCATTGGGGGTGAAGCGCCTCATCATCAAGGGTGATTCATAGCTCCTCGTCAACTTCTCCACCAAGGTGTATGAGCGGAAGGACGAGCACATGGAAGCGTATCTTGCGGAGGTCCGCAGGATGGAGAAGCAGTTTTGGGGGTTGGAGTTGTAGCATGTGCCCCGCGGCACCAATCAAGAGGATGATGACATCGCTAGGAGGGCATCCAGGTGGCTGCCTCAGGAGCCTGGTGTCTTCGAGGAACGGCTCTTCAAGCCCTCAGCAGCACCGTCACTATCAAGTATAACACAACCTCTGGAGGAACTCACTCAACCACCTGCCTCGAGAGCTCCGGCCTGTGGCCGACCTCAGGAGCGCGGTTGCTCCTGGTGCTGGAGCCTCAGGAGGGATGCTGGACTACGGAACTCAAGGATTACCTGATGCAAGGGACTCTGCCAGAGAAGGAGGAGGATGCGGAACGCGTGGTGGGCCACGGCCTACTGCATCCCAGACGAAGAGCTCGACCGGAAGCGGCCAAATGATGTTTCCCTACGTTGCATATCCAGGGAGCAGGGGAAGGAGTTGCTGGCAGACATTCACGGTGGAGACTGTGGGATCACGGACCCTCGTCGGCGAGGCGTTTCACAGCAGGTTTTATTGGCCTACAGCACTCAACGTGGCAATCGAGCTGGTGAAGGCTTGTGAAGCCTATCAATTCCACGCCAAGCATATTCATCAGCCAGCTCAGGGCCTGCAGACCATTCCACACTCATGGCCCATTTTCGGCCCATTTCCTCGGGCGCCAGGGGGCTATCACTACCTCTACATCGCCATTGACAGGTTCACCAAGTGGGCAGAGGTGGCAGCTGTCCGCACCATCCCAGCTGGTTCTGTAGTCAAGTTCATCAAGGGCCTCGTGAGCCAGTTTGGGGTGCCTAATCGCATCATCACCGACAACGATTCACAGTTCAGAAGCAATCTCTTCAAAACATATTGTGCTAACCTTGGAACGCAGATATGCTATGCTTTGGTGGCACACCCTCGGAGCAACGGCCAGGCTAAACGTGCCAACGCAGAGGTCCTGAAAGTCCTAAAAGCTGGAGGCCTGCGGTAGGGGCTGGTACGATGAGCTCCAGTCCGTGTTGTGGTCCATCCGCACAACTGCTACCAAGTCAATCGGCGAAACCGCATTCTTACTCGTCTATGGAGCAGAGGCGGTCCTCCCTCAAGAGGTCAGGCGTCGCTCCACGCGGGTCCCGGCGTTTAACGAAGCGCAGCAGAATGCCATGCGGGGGATGGATCTCGTGCTGGGGGAGGAGCACTGCCGGGAGGCTGTGCTTCGAGCGGCAAGATACCAGCAGGCGTTGTGGCGGTACCACTGCGGCAACATCCGCCCCAGGACTCTCGAGGTAGGTGACTTCGTGCTCAGGTGGGTGCTCTCTAGGGAAGGGCTGCACAAGCTCTAGCCCATGTGGGGGGGTCCATTCAAGGTTGTTCTCCAGACCTGGCACCGCACGCTTGGAGACCCATGAGGGGGTGCCCATCCCGAACCCGTGGAACATTCAGCACCTCCGGAGATTTTACCCTTGAAGTAAGGCCTAGTGCGTGTAAAGAAGGCCCGGCACCTATGAAGAGGGGCTTAGCACCTGCAAAGAAGGCCCAGTGCCTGTTAAACTCGTTGCTGTAAGAAAAGGCCCGGTGCCTATGAAGAAGGCCAATGCGTGTGAAGCTCGCCGCCCGTGACACTCTCACGTAATAATGAGTTGGGGTTGTACACGCCTCGGAGTCTCCGGAGTGCCGCCCTTGGGCCTCGAGGGCTCCCGCCCACGCCTAGTCGCACCACTTAGCTCCGGGCTGGTGAGAAGAGGTCGAAGACTAGATTAGGTGCCAGACATGGCTTTTCATTTGCTTTCCGCAGTTGGCTTATTCACCCTTGATTCGAAACTTTATTGGAGTTGCTTTTAGTGTTGTTTTCCATCCCCGGCCCGTGATTCTTTGTCTTTGTTGTTCGCCTGACTCGTCCTCTCTTTTGCAAGCCTCGCGAGGGGGCTGCGCGGGCGTCCTCGCGAGTACCTTCTGACCTAATTTCGTGAGGCTTCCCTACTCAAGTTCACAGCAGGAGCACTCCTCCCGGTCCATGCCCCAACGGCATCGCGACACGAACACAGGACCTGAGCTAGTCACCCTCATGACTAGGGTTTGAAAGCTATCCTTCCGGCAAATTTTTGCAGGCCTCAAGACGCTCGACGACGCCTCAGGCAGGTGCCTCGCGAGGCAAAAACTGCAGCAAGTCCCCCCGAGCTAAGTTGTTCCTACGCATAAGCATGCAACACCATAACACGACATGGTAATAGCATAATAATTAAAGGCAACAGTCCAGCATGCCCCCATGGGGCTCCACACTTCTCTCTCTCTCTCTATGCAGGAAAAGGAAGAAAACAAAATAAACACAGCAGGCCCGACAACGGCTCGTGGAGGGGGATTCGCACCGCCCTCTGGAGCTCAGTCAGACTCCTCCTCACGCTTCATCGAGGCGCGACGGTGGGATGACCCGCTACCACCCTGGCGACGTGGTGGTTGATCACGACCACCACTGGAGGAGCTGTCATCAGAGGGCGAGCCGCTGAAGCTTGGCGAGTTGCGGACGCCGCCTGGCACGGGCTCACCTTCGTCCTCGTCATGGTCGTCGCCAAGGCCCAGCACCCGGTCGCCGTCATCATCTTCAGGGCAGCACCCGACACGGCGGCCATCTTCTCCGAAGACCCTCACGTAGAGGGTGGCATCACCGTCGAACTAGAAATGCAGGGTGCACCGCCGGCCCAGGCCACGCGCGCGGGAAAACGTCTGCCAGCCGCGGTCCAAGGCCATGTTTCCGGCGACGGAGACCTCTAACGCGACCCAAGAAGCTGCAGCAGCCGTCCGCCTGAAGCCAGAGCCCACCAGTGGCACCGGCCGGCAGTTCGCCGGCAAAGAAGCAGTGGAGTTGAAGCCAGTTGCCGGCCGGATCCGCCGACCAAACGACAAACTCCGGGAGCACCTCTGCCGAGTGAAAGCATGGACGGGGAGGCCGCGCAGCCACGGCGCGTCTTCCCCTGCCAATCGAGCGGCCTTCACCGCGTGAAGGACCACCACCACGACCACGAGCGGCCACTGCTGGAGTCACGAAGTACTTGCGGGCACGACCTCGGTCGCGCTTGGGTGGAGGAGAGCCAAACCCTTCCCGGCGAGCCTTCCCCTTCTCCACGGCTGAGAACCTCTTCGTAGGCGCCATGGGACACAGCAAGCAGATGGGGAAGGAGAAAGGAAGAAGGAGCAGAGCAAGAAGATATGGACTGCGGGGGCTCACGCCCCCCTACATTTCTAGCCCAGAGGAGGCCACTCGTCGGCCTCCACGATCACAGGTAATCATGATTCTTTTTGCATGCAGCAGTGACTCGTCAAATCGGGCAGTTGCCGAGGCAGCATGGGGAAGCAGAGATGCCCATGTCCAATCAACCGCCACGCGGCGCCCAATGCCGCAGGCTGTTGAGGCCTGTGGCGCTCCGCACATGCCATTTTCGCTTTGCTGCTAAGCCAAGTCCGAGCGCGCCTTGGGCCCGGGGGCTACCGTCGGCGTTCTGGGGACGGGGGACCCCAGACTTGCCTGCCTGCGGCCTGCGGCGTGGCACAAGTGGTGGCCCAATGCGGCCCATCTTCATGAACTAAAGCTCAAGAACCTCGTGAGGGGCCAAGCCTCGCGGGGCTGACGACGCAAGGCTTCCTCAGGAGCGGCCTCACCAGGCAGGCTCGCGAGGAGGCAGAGATATCAAGGCAGGGGTACCTCGCGAGGTGCCCGTGACGCAAGCCATGACGATCGAGACCAGGCGGGCGCCGGGCGAGCGCCGACCTCTGCAGTGTCCTTGTTTCCCCTTTGGTGCAAAGGGGGCAAGCGCAGGCGTGGAGTACCGAGGAATCAAGCAAAGGTTACCATTTCGGTGCAACAAGACCAAGACTAGCAGGACGGCAGGACGGAAATCACCATGGAGCCCAAGGCGGCGTCATCACCAGTGCCTTTGGCAGACGAAGACCACCTTTAGTCAGGATAGCTTGTACTAGTTGTCCTCCTTCAAACTGGCCGTTGCTGGCTCCCTTCCCGCTCAATATTTGGGAAGAGGACCAGGGCCCCTATAAATATAGATAGCCACCACAGTAGGAAAAAGGATCTCTCTCAAGTAGTTCATTGCACCAGCCCAAGAACACCTCTCTCGGGGTTGTTCTTCCTCTGTACTGTTCATCATCAGCCCCAGAGGCAATCCACCACACACTGGAGTAGGGTATTACACCACAACGGTGGCCCGAACCAGTATAAATCTTGTGTTCTTCGTGTTGTCCATCGTGTAGCTTAGATTCTCAGCGAGGCGTTCGGACATGGATCGGTAGGGGAAAGATCTTCAGGCGCACCCCAGAGTTCAAACCTTGAGGGTTTTGCCGGAACCCAGAATCCGACACTATCACTGGTATGCGTCAGCCCTAAACAAACGATTTTTAACCCCTTTCTGTGACGGCATTTGGAACCGTTACTGTCGGTGTCAAAACTGGCGGATCTCGGGTAGGGGGTCCCGAACTGTGCGTCTAGGCGGATGGTAATAGGATACGAAGGACACGATGTTTTTACCCAGGTTCGGGCCCTCTCGATGGAGGTAAAACCCTACGTCCTGCTTGATTAATATTGATGATATGGGTAGTACAAGAGTAGATCTACCACGAGATCAAGGAGGCTAAACCCTAGAAGCTAGCCTATGGTATGATTGTTGTAATGTATGTTGTCCTACGGACTAAAGCCCTCCGGTTTATATAGACACCGGAGAGGGCTAGGGTTACACAGAGTCGGTTACAATGGTAGGAGATCTACATATCCGTATTGCCAAGCTTGCCTTCCACACCAAGGAAAGTACCATCCGGACACGAGCCGGAGTCTTCAATCTTGTATCTTCGTAGTCTTGGAGTCCAGCGGATAATGATAGTCCGGCCGTCCGGACACCCCCTAGTCCAGGACTCCCTCAGTAGCCCCTGAACCAGTCTTCTATGACGATAAGTCCGGCGTGCATAATGTTTGGCATTGCAAGGCGGGTTCCTCTCTTGAATAATCCAGAGAAGATCATGAACACCAGGATAGTGTCCGGCTCTGCAAAATAAATTCCACATTCCACCGTAGAGAGAATAAAATATACACTTAGTTCAATCTGCTGACGTATTATGCGGCGTGATATCACACCGCCACCAGGCCTCTGTTTGAATTACTATACCACCTCAGCATGTTTAGCGAAGCGGTTTCCTTGGCACGTCTTGTCGAAGCAGAGATCGTGTTCCCCTTATTCCGGGATTCTCATCAATACGTGCGTGGGTAACCCAACCGCTCCCGTCGCCACGCCTCCTCTATCGAAGGGGGATCCCAAACGATCACGGAGACGGCCCTTGGTATTTCTTCCCCTTTATAAGAGGACCAAGCCTCGCCATTGTTCTTCAATCTCGCATCGAATCTCTTCCCCGCTCCCAGTTCCAACACCCAGAGCCTCAGATTCGAGCGCTTCGCATCCTCAATCATGTCCGGCTCTGACCTCCAGGGCCGGTGGATGCCCTCCTCCGTCACGGAGGAGGACATGTTGAAGTTGTGTGAGGCCAAGTACCTGGCCTACGAGGTTTCGCACAGGTTGCCTACCCAAGGGCAGGCTGTGCCAGCCCCCGAGCCCGGTGAATACGTCGTTTTCGTATCCCACCTCCGTCGGGGTTTAGGCTTCCCGACGGATCCCTTCGTGAGGGGGCTCCTGTTCTACTACGGGCTGGACTTTCACGACTTGGCTCCGGAGTCCATCCTCCATATCTCCGCATTCATTATCGTCTGCGAAGCCTTCCTCCGTGTCACTCCCCACTTCGGCCTATGCCTGAAGACCTTCAAGGTGGAGCCGAAGATGATCGGGGAGCGTCAAGCGGAGTGCGGCGGGGCGACCATAAGCAAAAAGGTCGATGCCTCGTGGCCCGAGGGTTCCTTCCAAGAGGAACTTGGACTGTGGCAGCAGGAGTGGTTCTATATCACCGCTCCAAGGGGCAGCAGGCAAAAGCCGCCGCCCTTATTCCGCCCGGGACCTCCACGCCAACTGATGTCGTGGGTCAACCAAGGGCTCAATTGGGGGCCATCCGAAGACGTGCCTTCACTTCAGGGCCGGATTCGAGATCTCCAAGCGAGGGAGATCGACCTGATCAAGGTGATGCAGGTTATGCTAATCAGGCATCTTCTGCCCTGCAAACGCCGTCCTCTCCGTCTATGGGAGTTCAACCCGGAGGGACCTCGGATTCTCCAACACTTCATGGGTGCGACACCCGTGGAGATGTACAAGTTGTTCTTCGGACCGCAGGTGGCGTGTCCGGATTTAGCCGAGGATGCAGGCCTATGCCGCGGTCGCCCGGATACTCAGGTAAGTAGCTCAGAGTCCGGATGTTTTGTTTATGTGCCTTTCTAGAGTTCGCCTCCTGACCCTTTGTTCTTTACAGGAATGGGTGGCGCGATCAAGGCTGATAAGGTGTCCGGCCCCCCTCCCAGAGACCGCACAGGAGCCCGTGCTGGTCAGAATGTTGGAGGTTGCGCCCACAGAAGGGGGCGACGGGGAAAATAGAGGAGCTAATATTTCGCCCAAAGGGGCGACTGAAGAGGGGGGAACCAAGAACCCCTCCCTTCAGGGGGAGAAGAGGACCGCCTCCGAAGATCCGGAGGCCAAAGCCCCTAAGCGTGGGAAGAGAACTTCCCCGGGGGGTCCGGCGCCCGGAAAGAATCCGGACGCGCAATCATCATCAAAGGATCGGCCCTCCAGCGAGCCGTGAGTATGAAAGAGGGAGTTAATTAGCAAGGAAATACCTTCATTTGTGCTTCTGTAGATAACCGAAATATTTATATTGCAGTTCGGATCTGCAGCCTTCTCAGATGAGTTCATCTTCGGGGGACCTTCTTCCGGAGATGATGGAGAGCGATACGCCTCCGTCCGCAGCGCCGCCAGATGAGGCAGGCCAACCCGAAGTGTCATCACGGAGGGTAACCCCGAGTCCGGAGGGGCCAGAGAGTTCGGCACCTACTAGTGTCCGGCCGGGAGAACTGAAGAATCTGCTTGAGAGGGCGTCCATTTCAGAAGATCACCGTGCGTTAATGCGTATGGTGATTGGAAGGATTTCGTCCGTCGAGAGCGAATTGCGTAATGCCGCCATGAGTTTGCTGGCGGGATTTGAGGTATGCGAGAATGACGCACCCCTTTGTCTTTTAACAGTTTTGCATATAAAAAATGCGCCCTGTATAGATAGTAGCCCCTGAGACTCGGTAGATTGTCGGAAATGATAGCGTACCGAGGATCGAGATCTAAAGGAATGAATTCCGTCGGTCCTATGCAGGTGACGGATAGTCTGGGGGCTAGCCGGACTAGTGAGTTTGCCGAGTTAAATCGGCAATTTGACTTGGCAGATGCGGACATCGCACTTGTCAACAGGCGACTTGACGAGTCGCAAGGTAAAAGAGTTCTCCGCAGTCGCTTTATTAAGGGGGTCGAAGCCCTCCTTTGATAAATTATATGCTGTTTGTACAGACGGTGCTGCTGCTGTGGAGGGCCTTCGGGCCGAACTTGCTCGAGCTAAGGAGCAAGCCCGAAGGAGTGAAGCGGCTGCCTCGAGGGCGGCCGAGGAGTTGAAAGCTGAAAAGGCTGCGCACTGCCTAAGCAGGGCCGAGGTGGCCGAATTGGCCATGAAAGTAAAGGATACTACCGACCGCAATGAGGCTCTTGAAAAGGAGCGCTTATCGGAGCGGGAAGACCTGAAGAAGGCCACCGCCGAAGCCAAGGATGCCCGCTCTGCAATGCGGGCTATGAAGGAGGAACTGCGCCAGGCCGGAGAGATCGTGGCTGGCAAGCCTTTTCTGCTGCGTCGCCGGTTTATGGATGGAAAGTATGCTCAATTTGAGCGGCTGTGGAGTCCGGAAGATCCGTATATGGACTTAGCTGCAAGTGCGGCCGATGCCATTAAGCACTTCCGGAGCCAGAAGGATCACGAGACGGAAGAGCTATATTGGTCTCAATTCCACAGTCCAGATCGCCCACTTCCATTGACAGACCAGTTGGCCGAATGGGCCAAGCTAAATAGATTGTCCGGACTTGCCATGACTGACATCGTGGCCCATGTCTGGCCAGAGAGGTCCAAGGCGACGAGCTACTTTGGCTTACTACAGCAATTCCTTGGAGCGGTGCCGCATATAAAGGAGATGAAGCGGTCGGCCTACATAGAGGGCGCGCGGATGGCTCTTGCCCGTGTGAAGGCGCATTGTCCAGAGATGGACGCCACCGCTGTTGCTGCCCAGGGTTCGGATGAAAACCGGCTCCCTGCCGAGCACTATTTCGGGGAAGTTATGCGTGGCGCTCGTGTAATAGAGTCGCAGTGCTCGAAGAATGTAACATTCAAATGAACGCATTAGCTTGTAAATCGATGATTATGTTATAACTGCTTTTTATACTTGTGCGTCCAAGTAGTAAAACTTCTGCTATGCGGCCGTTTACGTATACTTGTGTATAACTTGAAAGATGGCAGTCTTCGGCTTCAGCCCCCACGCACAAGGTGCTGGGGTGCTCGCAAAAATAGCGCGTTTTCACACTTAATCCGACGTCTCGGTCCTGTAATAAGGAGGTGGTAGCGTAGCGAACGAGGCAATCCGGACTATAATGCTTTATCACTTTCACTTAGCCAGTGGAGCTCGAGGGTGGGGCTACGATATAGCCCCTGGTGGCATCGCCCTTCTCCGAAGTCGGAGCGCGTGTGCCTGACCGGGAAACGGCCCTTCGTCAAAGCGGGGAATTCTAAACATTCCGATAGTTGGTCGAGTGGTTGACCAGTCTCTCGCTATATCATGACAGTCAGTTTTCGGCTTTCTCTACTGAGGTGCTCGCCCAGCCGAATTGGGGCACAATCGCAGTAGTTTTCCTGGTGCCGCGTTAGCCGATGATACGGAAGGTAAGGCAGCAAAACACAGGAGCCGGGCAAACCCAACATTTGACCAAAGACATGATTCGGAGCTGATGCATATAATGCCTAACTCGAGACGCCGAACACTCCCTAAGGTGTTCTGTCTTTATAATAATGGGCAGAACGATGCCCTAAGCCCCTAGTGTCCAGGTACGGGCATGGTCTTCTGACGAGGCCGATGCCAAAACATCAGGCTCCGCTTTGGCTATAGGAAGAAACCAAGGGAGAATAACAACAAGAGACAGTAAAAAAGGTTTACGCAGGGTCTTAATCTGAAAAGAATCCTAACAACGGGTCCCTACTGCACGTCTGCGCCTGTGTCTCCGTTGCGCCGTTATCCTGGACGGGTATGCACGTTGTTCATCTGTGAAAAGAGAGGAACGTTTAGTTTTAAAAACAATTAGTGCGAAAAATATTAGAAATATAAATAATTAAAGCGGGGTTTGTATGAACCCGCGGTTATTTGTGCACGCAGCCCCCTGTGAAGGGGTATGCGGCTAGGGAGCCCCTAGCCCATTGACGCCGGATTCGTCTATCCAAGTCCGGGGTCTTTAAGTGACCCTCGCACTAAAATTACGCCACGCGGTCCGGGCATCTTGAGTGTAAGAGACGCGTAATGCAGTATGGCGTTGAAGCGGACAAAAGCCTTTCGTCCCAAGAGTGCTTGATATTCACTTTCAAATGGGACGATGTGAAAAATTAATTTTTCGCGTCGAGAATTGTTCGGCGATCCGAACACGACTTCTAGTAATATGGAGCCTGTGCACTTGGCGTAATGGCCTGGCGTCACTCCTTTGAAGGAAGTGCGGCTGTGTCGAATTTTGGTAGGGTCTATCCCCATCCTACGGATTGTGTTTGAATATAGCAGGTTTAAGTCACTGCCTCCATCCATTAGGACGTTAGTAAATTGCAATCCGTTTATTATGGGATTCAATATCAGGGGAGTCTGTCCCGCATTTCGAACGCTTCTGGAATAGTCCAGGTGGTCGAAAGTGATTGGTTTTGATATCCAATCTCTACGATCTGCTGGGTTGGACCGCGCGAAGCTCTTTTTAGAAAGTGCCACACTATTTTTCCGTATTATCACATGAAGTGAGTTTACTGCTTTGACCCCTTGTGGGAAAGTCTTTTGTTTTCCGGTGCTCTGCTGGTGGGGTTTATCTTCTTCGCTTGACGCGTCGAGCCCCTTGTGTTCGGCACTTAGTCGGCCGGACTGTCTAAAAACCCAACAATCCCTGTGGGTGTGATTTGCAGGCCTTCCGGGGGTACTGTGGATTTGGCATATCCGACCCAAAATTTTGTTTAAGTTGGACAATTCGTCACTGTCATCCTTAAGAGGCTGTGTTTTATTATTCGGTCGCGAGCTTTTGAATCCGGCGTTGACTGCCGTGCTCTTTGGGCTTTCTGCGCCGTGCTTTTCCGTTTCCATCTCTTATCTCTGATGTACTTGGGTCGCTGGTGCTGCATCGTGCTAACCAGCTATCCTCGCCCGCACAGAAGTGGGTCATGAGGCTTGTTAGTGCGAACATTGTCCTCGGTTTCTCTTGACCGAGGTGCCTGGCGAGCCATTCGTCTCGGACATTGTGCTTGAAAGCTGCTAAGGCTTCGGCGTCCGGACAGTCGACTATTGCGCTGACTCTCCGGGCTGTTGAGTTATATGACTTAGATCATCTGCATCCGGAGGACGGACATAAGTCCCTTGAAAATTTGCTCAAAACGCGTCCTCGAGCTCTTCCCAACTTCCAACAGTATTTTCTGGGAGGCTTTTAAGCCAATGACGGGCTGGCCCTTTGAGCTTGAGGGGTAGGTATTCTATGGCGTGGAGATCATCTCCTCTGGCCATATTTATATGTAGTATATAATCTTCTATCCAGACTCCAGGGTCTGTTGTTCCATTGTAAGATTCGATGTTTACGGGTTTAAACCCTTCGGGGATCTGATGATCCCTTACTTTGTCAGTGAAGCATAACGGGTGTGCGGCGCCCCTGTATTGAGCGATATCGCGACGCAGCTCGAGAGAGCGCCGTCTGCTGTGTTCGGCCCGACCGGGGTTATTGTATCCGGCACGACGGTATTCGTCGTGGGTCGTAGGGCGCCCACGTGATCCATAGATGGATCTGGATTGCCTTGCTTTGTCCTCCAATATGTCTCGCAAGTCCGGCGCATTCCCTCTTGGCTTCGTACTTTTGGAGCGATGCCGGGGTATGGTCTTGGCTGGGGGCCTGGATGCCTCTCTGTCATGACCACGGGGTGGTCGGTCAGCCATATCGTGCGCTGGTGATGGAGGTACGTATGCTTCCTCCTCTAATCGGGGGAGCAGCTTGCGTTTTGGGTAACTTTTGGAGGGACGTTCGAGTTTATACTCTTCGGCCGCGAGGACCTCGGTCCATCGATCGGCCAGCAGGTCCTGATCAGCTTAAAGCTGTTGCTGCTTTTCCTTTAGGATGTTTGCTGTGGTGATAAGCCTGCGCTTGAAGCGCTCTTGTTCGACTAGATCCTCGGGTACGACGAATTCGTCATCGTTGAGGCTTGCTTCGTCTTTGGAGGGAGGTATATAATTATGATTCTCAACCTCTTCGTCTGCTGCCCCCTCATGGGGGCTTGCTTCTGCATCCTCCTGCGCTGAGTCTTGCTGGAGGGGATTGTCTTCGGCACTCTCTGGAGTATTATTATCTCCTATGCCAGAATCTCCCTTCTTGCTGTGGCGAGATTTAGAGCGGCGCCGCTCACGCCGGCGCTTGGGCTGTTTCTTTAAGGGATCTGCCTCCGCTGTTTCTTCGCCGTCCCCATCTTTTGGGGTATCCACCATGTATACGTCATATGACGAGGTGGCCTTCCAGTGCCCTGTGGGCGCTGGTTCCTGTTCGTCTCCGGCATCGTCGTCCATAGCGTCGATGTCTTCGGAGTCGTAGTCTAGCATGTTGGTTAGATCGTCGACAGTGGCTACAAAGTGGGTGGTGGGTGGGCTCTGAATTTCTTCGTCGTCCGTATCCCAACCATCCTGGCCATAATCCGGCCAGGACTCTCCTGATAATGAGAGATGCTTTAGTGAATTCAAGATATCGCCGAAACGCGAGCATTGGAAGATGTCCGCGGCAGTGAATTCCATAACCGGCGCCCAATCCGGTTCGATTGGTAGGGGCGCAGGAGGTTCGGAGTCCGGCGAGGAGTCCGGCGCCTCGGAATCACGAGTTTCGCAGGGGACAAGATTAGTGTTCGGCTCCATTGCCGTGGGTATTGGAACCCCCAGGGCGGCGTCTATCCACCGGCCCTCGATCCGGGCGATCGGCTCCGGGCCAATGGCCGGAGCGGACCCGTGTGCGGCCACCAAGGCACTGTTCGGTGGCAGAGCTAAATCATGCCCGTCATCACAGTGCGGCGCGCTCGGCTGTGGCTCGAGTCCGTCGAAGATCAAGTCTCCGCGGACATCGGCCGTGAAGTTTAAGCTTCCAAATCTGACCTGACGGCCAGGGGCGTAGCTTTCGATCTGCTCCAGATGGCCAAGTGAATTGGCCCGCAGGGCGAAGCCGCCGAATACGAAGATCTGTCCGGGGAGAAAAGTCTCACCCTGGACAGCGTTGCTGGTTGAAGATGCCATCAAGCCTATCGGTGACAACACAGAGGAACTCTCAATGAAAGCACCAATGTCGGTGTCAAAACCGGCGAATCTCGGGTAGGGGGTCCCGAACTGTGCGTCTAGGCGGATGGTAACAGGAGACGAGGGACACGATATTTTTACCCAGGTTCGGGCCCTCTCGATGGAGGTAAAACCCTATGTCCTGCTTGATTAATATTGATGATATGGGTAGTACAAGAGTAGATCTACCACGAGATCAAGGAGGATAAACCCTAGAAGCTAGCCTATGGTATGATTGTTGTAATGTATGTTGTCCTACGGACTAAAGCCCTCTGGTTTATATAGACACCGGAGAGGGCTAGGGTTACATAGAGTCGGTTACAATGGTAGGAGATCTACATATCCGTATTGGCAAGCTTGCCTTCCACGCCAAGGAAAGTACCATCCGGACACGAGCCGGAGTCTTCAATATTGTATCTTCGTAGTCTTGGAGTCCGGCGGATAATGATAGTCCGGCCGTCCGGACACCCCCTAGTCCAGGACTCCCTCAGTCACCAAGTGAGTGTGGGCGATAGGGGGTCCTTCCCACACGACCCAGAAATCGTCGGGGATAGGGCCCCTATAGTACTCTTACTCATTTCTGCTCGCATTGCCATCGTAGTCGGTATTCTGTGGTGCTACGTTTACAATGCGTGGCCCATCACAAATGGTTCACTATTATAGAATGTGTATGATGTGTGGCCCATCACAAATGGTTCACTATTAAGAAGATTAGCTAATCATCGTACGAGTGTCAGACAGGATTACGAAACGTCGGACCGTCGTAACATCGTTGTACACGACAACTATCACACACGCTATTCTGTGGCGCAACGTTTACGATGCATCCTTCATCAGAAACAGTTCATGGTTGCGAATCGTGTATGATAAGGCAATTAACACAAACATTTAGTTTGCACGCACCATTTGTGATATTTCTGACATCGCACACGCTTTGCAAACGACAACTGTGTGCATGCTTGCACATGTTTCCTCTCTGTGAACCGTCTCGGATTATGGTGAATATTGCAAACATTTGCGTTTTACCAACCATGTGTGCCGTAACAACCAGGAGAGCGTAATTTCACCATAATTTAATTGCTACTTTTTCAAATTATACCGGATTTGCATTTGAATGTATGCTACAACTTTAGTCATATCCATTAGGTTGAAACAACTAATGCATTATTCGATTCGTAGGTACATATTTTCAAGAATTACATAAGAACCAAATAAAGAATTGTATACTTGTAATGTTAAAGACGGTAAAGAAAGAGGCGAAATATATTCTGGTTGCTGAACAAGGTTAAGCGGAATGCCCATATTGTGCCCTCCTCCATGCAGAAGGCATGCACGACTCTAGTTCAACCCCTTGTGATGGCCGACCACCCAGCCTTCATGGTCTTCATGAAAACATCTAGATAATCATCGTGGTCTGGTAGAAATACTTTAACCTTTGCATGCCCACCAATCATGTAGTATGAGAGCTAATCTTGAGTAAACTGCTTTGGTAACCACTGCAAATGAAAAAAGATTCAGACATTGTCATCTAACACAACTCATTATGGGCAGTAAAAAGAAAGCTGTAGAGTTCTTACTTACCATCCTGCAATTCGTTATTGTCTTGGATAAAGTGTAAACAAATAGTTTAATTGCCATCTTTGGACCCATTTTACTAACAATCTTTATCAGCTTCCTCACTTGATGCTGGTTCATCGATATCTCATTGCGCCATAAGCAGAAAGGGACGAAGCGCGGATCTTTACCAATGACAAATGTACCTAAAAGCACAAAGTTAATATTAGAAGCTAAACAACAATTGCACAATGATGTAGTACAACACTCTTTTATAATATGTATATATACATCCGTATGTGGTAGTCCATTTGAAATCTCTAAAAAGAGAAATATTTAGGAACGGAGGGAGTATCTTATAACATCCAATATACTCACATATTAGATGAATTAACATCTTATATTATGGGCCAGAAGGAGTTTAGTGCATTCTTACAAATTATTGGCTGATTAACTACTGCTGTATCCATGGGTTACAGTTAGTTTGAGCTGGTTCATGCTCAAATAGACCTAAAGTATATCTAAACATGAGGGCTAGTTTGAGCTGGTTGCATCTATAACCCACCCAAAACAACTATCCAACCCAAGAGGTGCTAATTGGAGCTAGTTCTCCTAGTGCATTTATTGCCAATCAACCCTGCCATCCAAACAACTCGATGGAGTTAGTTCAGGGTTGGTCATGAGCTAGAAACTAACTCTAACCTCTAGCTAAGTTGAGTATCCAAACAGGGCTTTGTCGTTGTTGTTGTTGTTGCTGCTGCTCTTTTACGTATATCTAGACATCATTAGAACATTAATGTAACACTCTTCCTTGTTGCTATGTAGCCTAGGATTTCATATTTAGACATTAAGTACAGTGCATTTTGCTATGTAGCCTCAGATATATTACATATGGCCCTAGTTAACCTAACAAAAATTGGCTGTGGATATAATCAGTTAAAAGTCTGATTCACCGATTATTCCCTGTTCAGCCGTCGCCCTATATGGTACCAACTACCGATATTCTAAACAGTGAGCAGTGAGGGAGTCCTAGATTAAGGGGTCCTTGGGCATCCAGCCTGTTGGACATGGGCCGGACTGATGGGTCGTGAAGAGACAATACACAAGACTCTCTCCCGTGTCCGGATGGGACTCTCCTTGGCATGGATGGCAAGCTTGGCGTTTGGATATGAAGATTCCTTTCTCTGTAACCGACTTTTTACAACCCTAGTCCCCTCCAGTGTCTATATAAACCGTAGGGTTTAGTCACTAGGGGCAATCATAATCATACAGGCTAGACCTCTAGGGTTTTAGCCATTACAATCTCGTGGTAGATCGACTCTTGTAATACTCATATTCATCAAGATCGATGAAGCAGGAAGTAGGGTATTACCTCCATAGAGAGGGCCCAAACCTGGGTAAACATCGTGTCCCCTGTCTCCTGTTACCATCGACCTTAGACGCACAGTTCAGGACCCCCTACCCGCGATCCGTCGGTTTTGACACCGACATTGGTGCTTTCAATGAGAGTTCCTCTGTGTCATCGCTAGAAGGTTTGATGGCCCCGTCAATCATCTATAACAATGCCGCCCTGAGGGAGGCTTTCCTCCCCGTCCACATCTTTGTTTTCGGCGGCTTCGCATTGCAGGCCAGCTCACTTGGCCATCTAGAGCAGATCGACAGCTACGCCCCAGGTCACCAAATCAGTTTTGGAATCCTGGACTATGTTGCTGAAGTCTGAGGAGACTTGATCTTCCAAGGATTCGCGACCCCAACCTCCGCTCTAGCCTTAGATCCGGAGCGCGTTCCCAGGCCCAAAGACGGGCTTCCTGAGCCCGCCGGACTATTTGCGGCCACTAAACCCAGTGCGGGAGAGCCGGACAAAGTAGCATTGCTGGCTACCATCACAAAGCCAGACCCTTCTCCGGACACCGGCTTCGAACCCTCGGAGTCAGCACCGTGTGAGTCCGGATGAGGAGTCTCCCTCCCGCCATACTCCACGGACTCTCTTCTCTTTGGACAAACCTTGCCTTTAAGCGAGGCTCTGGACTTAATGTGATCCCTTGTCATTACAGAGGAGCAACGTCCGAACTATGCCCAACTCGGACTAGGGGCTGAGAGAAGGGAATTTTGCATCCCACCCACCACCCACTTCATAGCCACTGTCGAGGACTTAACCGACATGCTCGATTACGGCTCCGAAGACATCAACGGTTAGGATGACGATGCTGGAGAAGAGAAGGCCCAAAACCCGCCATTTACCGGATGCCGGACGGCCACCTCTTCATATGACGTGTACATGGTGGATACACCCAAAGAGGATAATGGCGATGACAAAGAAGATCCAGTCGAGGATAAACCTCCTGAGATACAATCAAAGCACCAACGGCAGCGGCGCTGCTCTAAATCACGCCATAGAAAAGACAACAATACCAGCATAGGAGACAACAACACTCCGGACAGTGCCGAATACAGAGAAAACCCTGACGAGCCAACTGCCGAACAGGACAATCGGGAAGATGGGTAGGTCAGCCCTGATGAACAGGCCATAAAGGAATACTTAGAGGACAATAATTATCTCCCACTCTCCGAGGATGAGGTGAGCCTCAGGGACGAAGACTTTATTGTGCCTGAGGAATCTCTCGAGCAGGAGCGTTTTAAGCACCGGCTAATCGCCACTTCAAGGATCCTAAAAAAGAAGCAGCAGCTTCTAGCTGATCAAAATCTGCTCAATGACAGGTGGACTCATGTCCTGGGAGCCGAGGAATACGGCCTCGAGCGCCCAACCAAAAGTTATCCGAAGCACAAATTGTTACCTCAGTTCGATGATGAGGCGCTGGAGCCCGTACCATCTGCGTGTAATGCGGCTGACCGACCACCACATGACCGGGACAAAGCGGCACACAAGCCGAACACCAGCCCATACTACCCTTCCGTAAAGGCAGGGACATAATAGCCCGGGGTTATACATATCACCTGCAGTAGGACTTGGACAATAGAGCAGGTTAGACCAGATTGATCTACAGATCGCGGGGTGGTACGTCTCCGTCGTATCTATAATTTTTTATTGTTCCATGCCAATCTTACACCACTTTCATATATGTTTGGCAACTTTTTATACTATTTTTGGGACTAACATATTGATCTAGTGCCCAGTGCCAGTTCCTGTTTGTTGGATGTTTTTTGTTTCATAGAAAACCCATATCAAATGGAGTCCAAACGGGATAAAAACTGACGGAGATTTTTTTCCGAGTATTTATGATTTTTGGGAAGAAGAATCAACGCGAGATGATGCCCGAGGGGGCCACGAGGCAGGGGGCGCCCCCCAGGGGTTCAGGCGTGCCCTGGGCCCTCGTGGCCACCCCGTAAGGCGGTTGGTGCCCTTCTTTCGCCGCAAGAAAACTAATGTCCGGATAGAAATCGTGTTAAAATTTCAGCCCAATCGTAGTTACGGATCTCCAGGAATATAAGAAACGATGAAAGGCCAGAATGTGGAACGGAGAGAAACGCAGAAACAGAGAGAGACAGAGAGACAGATCCAATCTCGGAGGGGCTCTCGCCCCTCCCACGCCATGGAGACCATGGACCAGAGGGGAAACCATTCTCCCATATAGGAAGAAGGTCAAGGAAGAAGAAGAAGAAGGGGGGCTCTCTCCCCCTCTCTCCCGGTGGCGCCAGAACACCCTCGGGGCCATCATCATCACCGTGATATTGACCAACACCTCCATCATCTTCACCAACATCTCCATGACCTTTCCCCCATCTACATTCAGCGGTCCCCTCTCTGGCAACCCGCTGTACCTTTTACTTGAACTTGGTGCTTTATGCTTCATATTATTATCCAATGATGTGTTGCCATCCTATGATGTCTGAGTAGATTTCCGTTGTCCAATTGGTAATTGATGAATTGCTATGATTGGTTTAAGTTGCTTGTGGTTGTGTTGTTGTCCTTTGGTGCCCATCATATGAGCGCGCGCGTGGATCACACCATAAGGTTAGTTGTATGTTGATAGGACTATGTATTGGAGGGCAAGAGTGACAGAAGCTTCAACCTAGCATAGAAATTGATGCATACGGGATTGAAGGGGGACCAATATATCTTAATCCTATGGTTGGGATTTACCTTAATGAATGTTAGTAGTTTCGGATGCTTGCTAATAGTTCCAATCATAAGTGCATAGAATTCCAAGTCAGGGATGATGTGCTAGCAGTGACCTCTCCCACATAAAACTTGCTATCAGTCTAGTAAAGTAGTTAATTGATTAGGGACAATTTCACAACTCCTACCACCACTTTTCCACACTCGCTATACTAACTTTATTTCTTCTTTATCTAAACAACCCCTAGTTTATATTTATGTGCTCTTTATATTCTTGCAAACCTATCCAAAAACACCTACAAAGTCCTTCTATTTTCATACTTGTTTTAGGTAAAGCGAACATTAAGCGTACGTAGAGTTGTATCGGTGGTCAATAGAACTTGAGGGAATATTTGTTCTACCTTTAGCTCCACATTGGGTTCGACACTCTTACTTATCGAAAGAGGCTACAATTGATCCCCTATACTTGTGGGTTATCAAGACCTTTTTCTTGCGTCGTTGCCGGGGAGTTATAGCATGGGGTGAATATTCTCGTGTGTGCTTGTTTGCTTTATCACTAAGTAGTTTCTATTTGGTGCTCTTGTTTTCTATCTTTTGTTATGGGTAGGAAACGCAAAATACCAAAAAATTAATTGTACCTACTGCAGCAATAGTTGAAGAACCACTAAAAATCTATCACACTCCTGAAGCTTTTTACTTGGATCATCTTTGATCCCTTTGTGCCCGTGCTGAAACCCCAACTAGCTTAGTTGAGGGAAAATATTTATATGAGCATGCTTGTTATGTGCGACACCGCTTATCTCAAAAAGGGAAACTTTTACTAGATCAAGTTCATCGTTTGCAATGCTATTCTTGGAATTTATGTAAAATATATGATTTTACTTGCTGTTCTAAAGACCCTAAGAAACACCTTCCCTACCAATGTGAGTTTAGTGATAATGGAATCGTATCTTCGTATGCTAGGGGTGTTTATAATTACTATGATGTTCAATAAATTGAAGAATTTGTTGCTTTTAACGCTGCGTTTGGATGTTTGTATTGGGCTGCCAAATTGGATTTGGTAATGGGCTGACCCCAATACAGACGTTTGGATGTACTCTGAAACAACCCACCAAAACAGAAACGAATATGCTAAAGTTTTGGCTCGCACGCGCCCACCCATCTAGCCAATACAGAGGCCCGGACCTCCGATTTGGCCTGAATTCTCTCCCCCACAAAGGAAAACGCTTCGCCAGTTCCCCCCCCCCTACCACGAGACAGAGGGTTTGAGAGAGGTACCAGCGCCTGGAAGATCGACGGTGGCGCCCTCCCTTCTTCCTCCGCCGCCGGCCGGTGTAGGTATGGTCGCCGCCTCCCCTTACGTTCATCCCCCGCCGCCATCCCTTTCCCTCCTCCGGCGCTCTCCCTTCTCGGTCTCTCTGGCCCTGCTTGCCGTGGCCAGATCGGATCTGAAGCCAACGGCAGCAGTCCGCTCCGGCGCCTGCCCTTGATTTCCTCTCCAGTCGTGCGGTGAATGAGATGGACGCTGCACTGATCCTCTCCCTTAGATCACTTCCTGGTCCAGCCAGCCCCTTGATTCTTCCCTATCTCCAAGCAGCCTACTTTGTTTCCTTTTCTTCCCAACCCTTTTGTCAATGATTTGCTGAGTACTGATGTATCCTCTTGTTGCAGGTTGGATTAACTGTTGGAAGCCATCTAGGTCGACTTGAGGTATGAATATGCAATTTTGTGAACTATGCTTGTGGTGGTCTGGTGCATATGCTTGTCTTATGAGGAATTTGATGCATGCTTATGTATGATTTGATGCATCATGGTCATATAATTTTTTGAACCTTCAATGCTTGTGGTGGTCTGATGCATATGGTCATCTTGAATGATGCATGGTTATATTGAAACTAGCCCAAAGTTAACATGATATATATGCATTGTAGCTGCATGTCACAAATGAATTTGATTGCTTCCATTACCGAAGAGAACAAAAGAAGAAAAAGGAAAAGGATCATCTTGACAGCGATGTATGTTGAGTCAGTTGGTCTTGGCCTAGCTTATCTTAGTACGCAGAGAGTACCGAAGAGTTTGCGATGCTTTAGTGACGAAGAGTTTCGATATGTTCATAGGAAGTACTTGCTGAAAGAAATGTACAATGGGTCAGAAGTAACTTGCTATGATGAGTTGCACTTAACCAGAAGGAATTTTCATGATCTTTGCACGATGTTGCGTATAAAGTGTGGTCTGAAAGATAGCGTATATGTCACTGTAGAAGAAAAGGTTGCTATGTCCTTGTTGGTGGTTGGACATGGTATTAAAATGAGAGTGTTGCCTGGCACTTACAAGCGTTCTTTAGAGACTATTAGTAGGCACTTCTCAAATGTGTTGACAGCCATTCTTTCCCTAACTGGGGAGTTTATCAAGCTTCCTGATCCTTCTATTGAACCTCTGGATGATTACAAATGGAAGTGGTTTGGAAATGCCTTGGGAGCACTAGATGGGTGTCATGTTGATGTTTCTGTCGTTGCGGCTGACGAAGGGAGGTATAGGAACAGAAAGCAAGATATCACCACTAATATGCTTGGTGTTGTTGACTGGAACATGAAATTTCTTTATGTTCTACCTGGATGGGAGGGATCTGCATCTGACTCCAGAGTGTTGCGTGATACAATGAGAAACGACCGTCAAGATGCATTTGTTATACCTCATGGTATGATTGTTTCTCTTGGCATTTTGTTTCTTTTTGTGCGAATGTTAGCTACATCTAATTGGTGCACTATAGGAAAATACTACTTAGTGGATGCTGGCTACACCAATGGACCTGGCTTTCTGGCTCCATTCAGATCGACTAGGTACCACTTGAAAGAGTGGGTCTCAAGTCAACAACAACCCCAAACTGACAAAGAGTCGTATAACTTGCGCCATTCTCAGGCTAGAAATGTTGTGGAGAGAACTTTTGGCCTATGGAAGAGAAAATGGGACATTCTACGAATTCAATCTTTCTTTGACATAAAGGACCAGGTAACAAGTGTCCATATGGTGTTGAGTAACATATGGACTGTATGACATGCTAATATAAATATAAATCATTGCAGATTCGAATTATTAATGCTTGTTGTGTGCTACACAACTTTGCAAGGGATAGGCAGCATATGATGGATGATTTATTGCTGCAAGAAGTTGATGCTGACCTAGCAAATTTGGAACATGAGCCCGTGGACGATACTGATTTGATTACATCTGTTCAAGTCACTAATGAATGGACCAACTTTAGGCAACAATTGTCGCAAGACATGTATGTTGAATACCTTCTCAGGCATGCTGAATTAGAGATGGCGTAGTTAGTTGATGGTGGATTAGTTAGTGGATGTGCCTAGGTGGTGGTTGTCTCATTTTGGTAGTGCCTAGGTGATGATGGTAGATTGCTGATTGTCTTTTGTGTGATAGCTTGGCTGACCATGATGGTGCCTTATGTGGTCTTTTGTACATGCATCATCTTCATATTAATATATATGTGATGGATTTTCTCGAAATTTGCACTCTCATTCAGCATTTATTTGACCCAAAATACTTTTTTCCCTTTTTGCAAAATTGTTATTCTTTGTAGCAGAATGGCTGAAGGAACTGGTACTAGAAAGAGGACTTATGTCACTTGGGATGATGAGATGGACGCTGCCTTGCTTGAGGTACTTGTTCATCATCACAACATGGGTGACCATTCACAAAATGGATGGAAAGCACATGTGTACAGTGCAGCTATCAAGAATGTGAAGGAGAAGTGCAATAAGGATATCGCGAAGAACAACATATTAGGAAGGCTTAGGACTTCCGACAATCAATTTGAAATCATTAACAATATCCTTTCTCAAAGCGGTTTTGGTTGGGATTGGGTCAATAATAAGCTATCCATGGATAGCGACGATGTGTGGACTAAATATTTGGAGGTAACTTACATACATTTGCATTGTTTTAATTATTTTTTTGTATGTAACAAAACAGGGCAGCAACTTTACTTATGTGATGGGTGTGTTGTGCAGGCTAATAAGAAAGAGAAAGCATTAGCTTCTTACAAGACCAAAGTAGTGAAGCACTGGGAAGCCATCTCTACCATATATTCAAAAGATCATGCGGATGGTGAAGGTGCCAAGACAGGTGCTGAGACTGCTGCTGAGACTGCTGCTGATCTAGAAGAAACAATTGAAGTCTCTCCAAAAACGGTACCAAAGAGACAACGAACAGGTGATGCCATTATGTGCATGATTGGAGAAATGAGGACTACTTTTAAGGATGCTTTGAAGACAACTGATCCACTTCCATTGCCAAAGGTTACTACTCCTTCTGAAATACTTGCTGCACTTGAGTTGATACCCGAGTTGGCAGAAGTAGACATGTTGCACTCTTACGGAAAGTTGATTCTTAATGAGCGCTTGTTTGAAGCTCTAATGGAGCTTCCCATGCACATGAGGAAGGCTTGGCTGCTATTATTGCCTTGAAGTTATAATAGTTATGATTCCTGTGTCTTGTTAAACTTGGACCTGTCTGAACTATTTGGTTTGTTACATTTGGAACTATGTACCGTTCAACTTCTACTTATTTGAACAATTGTGATGTTACATTTGGAACTATGTGCCATTGAGAATTTGAGACATATGTGTGGTACTGTGTTGGTGTAAAATAATTTTTTATTCTTTTTGTGTCAATATTATATGATGTCATCCTCAATTTCTAGAATAATTGATGATAATTTTTACTATATAATCATCCAATTATAGTCATACAACTACTATTTTAATGCATATAGTAATGTTGCTATGCAATTCCAGTGTTTGACATCCAAACACAATTCTGTATTGAAACCTCAGGACGATTCCGTGAGACAATTCGATATACATCCAAACAATTGAATTCGTATTCATGTCGATTACAGTTTCCTTTCTGAATTGGAATTGAAACCAATACAATACATAGGCTTCCAATACAGACATCCAAACACATCATAAGGGTTTTGATGAAATTGCTTCTTTAATTGGAAAGTATGATGCTACTCTTTACAAATATGAAATTTTGCGATACTTAAATATTGTTATGATAATTATGCTTCTAATGCCTATGTTAAACCATATATTGAGGACTCCTCCGCTATCCAAGAAGAGACTAATATTTTCTAGGAGTCTATGGAAGAAGAAATTGATGAAATTGTGAGCTCATTGGATGAAAAAGATGAGGAGGAGATCGAAGAACAAAAGGAGGAAGAGCGGATTGATCACCCGTGCCACCTTCTAATGAGAGTAACTCTTCAACTCATACATTGTTTAATTTCCCTTCGTGCTTACCGAAGGATGATTGCTATGATGATTGTTATGATCCTGTTGATTATCTTGAAATACCCCTTTTTGATGATGCTTGCTATGCTTGTGGCCATGATGCCAAGATGAATGATGCTTATGGAGATGAACTTCCTATAGTTCCTTATGTTAAACAAGAATTGTTGCTATTGCACCCACCCATGATAGTCCTATTATCTTTTTGAATTCTCTTGACTACACTATATCGGAGAAGTTTGCTCTTATTAAGGATTATGTTGATGGGTTGCATTTTATCGTTGCACATGATGATTTTGGTAGATATAATATGCATGTTCTTGCTGCTCCAACTTGCAATTATTATGAGAGAGGAACTACATCTCTGCCTCTTTATGTTTCCAACACGATAGAATTGCAAGAAACTGCTTATACTATGCATTGGCCTTTACTATATGTGCATGAATTGTTCTTTTATGACATGCCGATGCATAGGAAGAGAGTTAGACTTTGTTTTTTCATGATATATGTTACTTTGGGCTCACTACTAAATCACAACTCATTGTTGATTAAAATTGGCTTTGATATACCTTGGGATCCGGGTGGATCCATTACTTGAGCACTATATGCCTAGCTTAATGGCTTCAAAGAAAGCGCTGCCAGGGAGACAACCCGGAAGTTTTAGAGAGTCATTTATTTCTGTTGTGTGCTTCTATAAAGTTTAATAATAAAAATAATGTGCCAAGGTTTGCCTTTAGGATGTTTACAATGCTTGTTGGTTTGTGCGGTGCAGGACAGAAACTTCGGCTGTAGTGCGCGATTTTACATTTTTTTGCTGGAACGTCAAACGGTTCTGAAACTTTTTGCATTGTCTTTATATACAAATTGTTTATTTTTCCTAATTTTTGAAGAACTTTTTTAGTACCATAAATATGGTGAATGTTCAGATTATTACATACTGTCCTGTTTAAGACAAATTCTATTTTTGATGCATAGTTTGCTTGTTTTGATGAAACTATCAATTTCTATCAGTGGATTAAGCCATGGAAAAGTTATATTATAGTAGCTAAAATGCAAAAACAAATATGAATTGGTTTGCAATAGTACTTAGAGTAGTGATTTGCTTTATTATACTAACGGATCTTACCGAGTTTTTTGTTGAAGTTTTGTGGATGAAGTGTTCGAAGATCGAGGAGGTCTCGATATGAGGAAAAGGAGGAGAGGCAAGAGCTCAAGCTTGGGGATGCCCAAGGCACCCCAAGTAAATTTTCAAGGAGACTCAAGCATATAAGCTTGGGGATGCCCCGGAAGGCATCGCATCTTTCTTGAACAAGTATCGGAATGTTTTCAGATTCGTTTCGTTCATGTGATATGTGCCAATCTTTGAGCGTCTTTTGCATTTACTTTTCACTTTTCGTTCATGCACCATGCTGGTATGAGATAGTCCATGGTTGATTTATAGAATGCTCATTGCACCTCACTTAAATCTTTTGAGTATGGCTTTATAGAATGCTTCATGTGCTTCGCTTATATCATTTGAAGTTTGGATTGCATGTTTCTCTTCACATAGAAAACTGCCATTTGTAGAATGCTCTTTTGCTTCACTTATATTTGTTAGAGCGTGGGCATATCTTTTGTAGAAAGAATCAAACTCTCTTGCTTCACTTATATCTATTTAGAGAGATGACAGGAATTGGTCATTCACATGGTTAGTCAGAAAATCCTACATAAAACTTGTAGATCACTGAATATGATATGTTTGATTCCTTGCAATAGTTTTGCGATATAAAGGTGGTGATATTAGAGTCGTGCTCCTGGAGTAATTGTGAAATTGAGAAATACTTATGTTGAGGTTTGCAAGTCTCGTAGCATGCACGTATGGTAACCATTGTGTGACAAATTTGAAGCATGGGGTGTTCTTTGATTGCCTTCCTTATGAGTGGAGGTCGGGATCGCGCGATGGTTAACTCCTACCAACCCTTCCCCTAGGAGCATCCGTAGTAGTACTTTGCTTTGAGGGCTAATAAACTTTTGCAATAAGTATATGAGTTCTTTATGACTAATGTGAGTCCATGGATTATACGCACTCTCACCCTTCCATCATTGGTAGCATCTTCGATACCGTGCATTGCCCTTTCTAACCTCGAGAGTTGATGCAAACTTAGCCGGTGCATCCAAACCCCGTGATACGATACGCTCTATCACACAAAAGCCTCCTTATATCTTCCTCAAAACAGCCACCATACCTACCTATTATTGCATTTCCATAGCCATTCCGAGATATATTGCCATGCAACTTCCATTATCATCATATGCATGACTTGAGCATTCATTGTCGTATTGCTTTGCATGATCGTAAGATAGCTAGCATGGCTTGTCTGTTTTTTGATGTCATTGCTACGCTAGATCATTGCACATCCCGGTACACCACCGGAGGTATTCATATAGAGTCACATTTTTGTTCTACTATCTGAGTTGTAATATTGAGTTGTAAGTAAATAAAAGTGTGATGATCATCATTATTAGAGCATTGCCCCAGTGAGGAAAGGATGATGGAGACTATGATTCCCCCACAAGTCGGGATGAGACTCCAGACTTTATGAAAAATAAAAGAGGCCAAAGAACCCCAAATAAAAAAAGAGGCCAAAGAAGCCCACCAAAAAATAAAAAAAAAAGAAAATAAAAAATGAGAGAAAAAGAAAGAAGGGGCAATGTTACTATCCTTTTACCACACTTGTGCTTCAAAATAGCACCATGTTCTTCATATAGAGAGTCTCTTGAGTTATCACTTTCATATACTAGTGGGAATTTTCATTATAGAACTTGGCTTGTATATTCCGATGATAGGCTTCCTCAAATGCCCGAGGTCTTCATGAGCAAGCAAGTTGGATGCACACCCACTTAGTTTCGTTTGATCTTTCATACACTTATAGCTCCAGTGCATCCGTTGCATGGCAATCCCTACTTCTCGCATTGGCATCAATTGATGGGCATCTCCATAGCCCGTTGATTAGCCGCGTCGATGTGAGACTTTCTCCCTTTTTGTCTTCTCCACACAACCTCCGCCATCATACTCTATTCCACCTGTAGTGCTATATCCATGGCTTACGCTCATGTATTGCGTGAGGGTTGGAAAGCCTGAAGCGCGTTATAAAGTATGAACCAATTGCTTGGCTGAAACCGGGGTTGTGCATGATGGGAGCATTTTGTGTGACGAAAATGAAGCATGGCCAAACTATATGATTTTGTAGGGATAAGATTTCTTTGGCTATTTTATTTTGATAAGACATAATTGCTTTATTAGTATGCTTGAAGTATTATTGTCTTAATGTCAAATGATAGAATATTGCCTTGAATCACTCGTATCTTAATATTCATGCCATGATTAGATATATGATCAAGATCATAGCATTCCACATCAAAAATTATTTTATCATTTACCTACTCGAGGACGAGCATGAATTAAGCTTGGGGATGCTGATACGTCTCCGTCGTATCTATAATTTTTTATAGTTCCATGCCAATATTATACAACTTTCATATACTTTTGGCAACTTTTTATACTATTTTTGGGACTAACTTATTGATCCAGTACCCAGTGCCTGTTCCTGTTTGTTGCATGTTTTTTGTTTCACAGAAAACCCATATCAAACGGAGTCCAAACGGGATAAAAACTGGCGGATATTTTTTTTGGAATATCTATGATTTTTGGGAAGAAGAATCAACGTGAGACAATGCCCGAGGGGGCCATGAGGTAGGGGGCGCGCCCCGGGGGTCAGGCGCGCCCTGGGCCCTTGTGGCCACCCTGTAAGGCGGTTGGTGCCCCTCTTTCACCGCAAGAAAGCTAATATCCGGATAGAAATTGTGTTAAAATCAGCCAATCAGAGTTATGGATCTCCGGGAATATAAGAAATGGTAAAAGGCCTGAATCTGGAACGCAGAGAAACGCAGAAACAGAGAGAGACAGAGAGACAGATCCAATCTCGGAAGGACTCTCGCCCCTCCCACGCCATGGAGACCATGGACCAGAGGGGAAACCCTTCTCCCATCTACGGAGAAGGACAAGGAAGAAGAAGAAGAAGGGGGGCTCTCTCCCCCTCTCTCCCGGTGGCGCCGGAACGCCGCCGGGGCTATCATCATCACCGTGAGCTACACCAACACCTCCGTCATCTTCACCAACATCTCCATCACCTTCCCCTATCTACATTCAGCGGTCCACTCTCCCGTAACCCGTTGTACCCTCTACTTGAACATGGTGCTTTATGCTTCATATTATTATGCAATGATGTGTTGCCATCCTATGATGTCTGGGTAGATTTCGGTTGTCCTACTGGTAATTGATGAATTGCTATGATTGGTTTAATTTGCTTGTGGTTATGTTGCTGTCCTTTGGTGCCCATCCTATGAGCGCGCGAATGGATCACACCATAGGGTTAGTTGTATGTTGATAGGACTATGTATTGGAGGGTAAGAGTGACAGAAGCTTCAACCTAGCATAGAAATTGATGCAAACGAGATTGAAGGGGGACAAATATATCTTAATGCTATGGTTGGGTTTTACCTTAATGAACGTCAGTAGTTGCGGATGCTTGCTAATAGTTCGTATCATAAGTGCATAAAATTCAAAGTCAGGGATGACATGCTAGCAGTGGCCTCTCCCACATAAAACTTGCTATCAGTCTAGTAGAGTAGCCAATTGCTTAGGGACAATTTCACAACTCCTACCACCACTTTTCCACACTCGCTATACTAACTTTATTGCTTATTTACGTGCTCTTTGTATTCTTGCAAACCTATCCAACAACACCTACAAAGTCCTTCTAGTTTCATACTTGTTTTAGGTAAAGCGAACGTTAAGTGTACGTAGAGCTGTATCGGTGGTCGATAGAACTTGAGGGAATATTTGTTCTACCTTTAGCTCCTTGTGGGGTTCGACACTCTTACTTATCAAAAGAGGCTACAATTGAACCCCTATACTTGTGGGTTATCACGGGGGCGTGCCCCGGCGCGCGAGGACGGCCATCTAGCCGGACGTGACAAACAAAACCACGCCCGGGTCGAAAACCGCAGACGGACTCCATCCGAGTTGTGTCGCGACTTGGCCCGGTATAGAGGCGCCGCACACCCCCTTTGCTTCACTAATGAAGTAATGGAACACGAATTCCTAGAAGGGTTTAAACCCGTGAACATCGAATCATATGATGGGACAACAGACCCCATGGTATGGATTGAGTATTTTCATCTCCATATTCATATGGCCCGCAGTGATGATCTTCATGCCATAAAATACCTCCCACTAAAACTCAAGGGACTAGCTCAGCACTTGTTGAACAGTCTGCCCGAAAACTCCATTGGCAGCTGGGAGGACTTGGAAGACGCCTTCCTCGACAACTTCCAAGGTACATATGTCCGACCTCCAGATGCCGACGACCTAAGTCACATAGTTCAACAGCCCGGAGAGTCAGCCAGGAAATTCTGGACTAGATTCTTAACTAAAAAGAACTGGATCGTTGACTATCCGGATGCCGAAGACCTAGCGGCCTTTAAACATAGCATCCGTGACGAATGGATCGCCCCACACCTCGGCCAAGAAAAGCCAAAGTCCATGGCAGCCCTCATGGCGCTTATGACCCACTTTTGTGTGGGCGAAGATAGCTGGCTAGCCCATAGCAATAACAATGCAAGCGAACCTGGCACTTCTAAAGCCAGAAATAGCAACGGCAAGCCCCGACACAACAGACACAAGCGTCGAAGCAACGATGATAATACCGACGACACAGCGGTCAACGTCGAATTTAGTGGCTCCAAGTCCGTCTAGTGGAAGAAGCCATTTAAAAGGAACAATACGGGCTCATCCATCTTGGACTGCATTCTCGATCGTCCATGTCAGATACATGACACCCTCGATAAGCCAGCCAATCATACCAACAGAAGTTGTTGGGTCTTTAAGCAGGCTGGCAAGATAAATGCCAAAAACAAGGAGAAGGGGTCGCAAAGTGAGGATGACAACGAGGAGCCACGCCCACCGAACACAGGGGGACAGAAGAAGTTTCCCCCTCAGGTCAAACCGGTGAACGTGATATACGCTACCCATATCCCCAAGAGGGAGCGCAAACACGTGCTTAGGGACGTCTATGCGATAGAGCCAGTCGCCCCAAAATTGAACCCATGGTCCTCCTGTCCGATCACCTTCGATCGTAGGGACCATCCGACCAGCATTCATCATGGCAGCTCAGCTGCACTGGTCCTTGACCCAACAAATGATGGATTCCACCTCACGCGAGTCCTCATGGACGGTGGCAGCAACCTCAACCTGCTCTATCAAGATACATTGCGCAAAATGGGCATCGATCCCTCAAGGATCATGCCCACAAAAACTACCTTTAAAGGAGTCATACTAGGTGTAGAGGCCTGCAGTACGGGCTCAATCACATTGGAGGTTGTTTTCGGATCCCCGGACAACTGCCGGAGCGGAGAGTTGATCTTCGATATCATCCCCTTCCGTAGTGGCTATCACGCACTGCTCGGACGAACCGCATTCGCTCGATTCAATGCGGGGCCACACTATGCGTATCTCAAGCTCAAGATGCCCAGACCACGCGGTGTCATAACAGTAAATGGAAATATGGAGCGCTCCCTCCGTACCGAGGAGCACAACGCGGCCTGGTAGCGAAAGTATATAGCGGCCTTTTAAGGCAGAATTTCGATTCAGCGGCCAAGCTCCCAGACACTGTCAAACAAGTCTAGACTACTCCACAGCGTGGCAGTCTGGCTCGTTAGGAGTTAGACTAGCAATTCAACCTCCGTCTCAGTCCCTATCAAGTAGCGGCGTATGTACTACGCATACATAACTACACACTCCAAATACCATGGGCAGAGATGGAGGCACAACCAGATTGTGGTCCATAATACGGCTCGACCTTCCCTGTACACATACACTTTCACCTTTCTTTTTATCCTTTTCAGGTTTCTTTTCCACAGGCCCCTCGTGGCGGCCTGATCATCGGTCCTTTCGAAGGACTGATACACCAAGGCGACAAGCAACACAGACATGTGAGGGAATCTCTAGATGTTCTCCTCGACGATCATCCTACCTGTTTTCATGACCCGCGCGCTGCTCCCCTTTGATCTTGGCATGTTAAATAGCCCGGATGATCATCACACTATTTGTACAAATACTCTTTGACATAATAATCAAATTATAATGAAAACTGTTTGCGGCCCAACTTATGTGGCACTAGCTTACTACTTCATTTTATTTTGCTATTCTTATTGATTGGACCCGTACACTCCATATGCTTTAATTCACCAGGGGCTTCATTGCGCTCCATACTATGGCAACAAAGTCCGAATACTTTTATAGTACAGTTCGGCACCCCAAATTTAGCATTATATGCATTGGCTCCGAATCATGTCTTTGGTCAATAGTTGGGTTGCCCGGCTCCCGTGCTTACTACCTTACATTCCGCTCTATCGGCTAGGGTAGTAAAGGGAGAACTACTGCGATTGTGTTTCTGGTTTATTCGAGCAAACACCTCAGTAGAGAAAGCTAAAAATCGACAACCATGATGTGGCGAGAGCTAGTCAGCTATTCGGAGGTTCAAAATCTTTTGCGATTTTTTCGCCTTGTGTGACGAATCGGCCTTCACCCGATTAGGTGTCTACAACAACCTAGTCCAGATTAAATACTAACCAGGGGCTGAGCCTACATTCCTATTTGTCAAACTCCTATGGCTAAGTGAGTGTGATAAAGCGAACTAGTCTGATTGCCTGGTTCGTTGCACTAAACACCTCCTTCAAGGACCAAACTTTTGGATCAAGATTGTTTAGATTCCATCCCAAACACCCCCCGTACTACCTATGTGGGGGCTGAAGCCGACGACTAGCCAACACTCAGATTTAACAAAACGGCGACACAGGAGGTAAAATTTTAAAAATAACAAGCATTTTGTTAAATATCAGCTTTGTTTCACCATACAGGATAGGATAACATCAATGTATTCATTTGAAAAATAATGTCCTTAGCACATTGCTCTGCCACAATGCGGGATCCCTCCAGGACATCATCAAAATATCGCTCGGGCGTGCAGTGCTCCTTGCCAGCGGGTGGTCCCTCGGTCACGAGCTTGACGGTGTTCATCTTCGTCCACTGCACCTTGACACGGGTGAAGGCCATCCGCGCACCCTCGATGCATACTGACCACTTGATGATGTCAAGCCGAGGGCATGCATTGACCATCTCCTTCACAAGCCTGAAGTAGCTGCTGGGCATGGCTTTGACAGGCCATAGCCGGACTATCAAATACTTCATGGCTAGTTCGGCCACCCTATGCAGTTCGACCAGCTGTTTTAGCTGATAGCTAAAGGGCACCGGATGTTCTAGCGCAAGGTATTGTGACCAGAACAGCTTGTCCGTCGAGCTCCTCTCTTTGGCTTGGAAGAACTCCACAACATCGGCAACACTGCGCGGTAAATCCGCAAATGCTCCTAGAGAACTCCAACTCTGGGTTAGTAAGAGATACCTCTTCTTCACATATTTGCTCTGCAATAGGAAGGCCTTACCCACCGCGATTTTTCGGGCCTCTTGGATTTCCTCGAGGGTGCCCTGGGCTTCAACACGGGCATCTTGTGCGCTCTGGTGAGCCTTGGCGAGTTCGGTCTCTTGATCTGCAATATTGCACTCCAAGGACTCGCATTTCTTCATGGCATTCTGGAGCTCCTGTTGGACCTCATCAACCCGAGCCTCGTGTTTTTCACGGGCGGCTTGCTCCTTTGCCGCATTCTTTTGGGCCTCGGCCAACGCCTTATTGAGGGTCTCCACCTCGGTCGCCGCTCCTACAAATATCATGGCACTATGATCAACACAAATCATTCACCCTTTATGGCATACGGAAGGTCATTACATACCTTGCTTGTCCTCCAGTTGTTTTTTCACTCGGCTGAGCTCTTCCTCGGCCCGCTCGAGACTCCGCTTCAGTCCGAAGACTTCGGCAGCATGAGAAGTGGCAGCCAGTAGCGACGCCTGCTTATTCACATAGACATGTATGGTTAGTCTCCTCTGAAGATTATTTGATCCTCTGTCCGGCTTCTCTTTTCGAACACCGGACAGAATCTCAGGGGTTACTGTCTATACTGTTACATTCTTATTACATAACTACGTCGCTTACCTCAAAGCCTGTCAGAAGGCTGGTGCAGGCTTCGGCTAGTCCACTCTTAACGGACTAAACCTTCTCAACCACCATACCCATAAGGATATTGTGTTCCTCAACAATGGAAGCGCCTTGCAGCGCTTCCAGAAGAGTATCCGGTGCTGTTGGCATTCTGGGAACGGGGGTCCCCAGACTTGCCTGCCTGCGGCCTGCGGCGTGGCTCGAGTGGTGGCCCAGTACGACCCATCTTCATCAGCGCAAGACTCAAGACCCTTGCGAGGGGCCAAGCCTCGCGAGACGGATGACACAAGGCTTCCTCAAGAGTGGCCTCGCCAGGCAGGCTCACGAGGAGGCGGAGAGATCAAGCCAGGGGTACCTCGTGAGGTGCTCGTGACACAAGCCATGACGATCGAGACCAGGCGGGCACCAGGCGGGCGCCGGCCCGCGCAGTGTCCTTGTTTCCTCATTGTTGCAAAGGGGACAAGCACATGCGTGGAGTACCGAGGCATCAGGAAAAGCTTGCCATTTCAGTGCAACGGGACCAAGACCAGCAGAGCGGCAGGATGGAGGTCACCGTGGAGCCCAAGACGGGGTCATCCCCAGCGCCTTTGGCAGCCGAAGGCCAACTTTAGTCAGGATAACTTGTACTAGATGTTCCCCTTCAAAATGGCCGTTGTTGGTGCCCTTCCGCTCAATGTTTGGGAAGAGGACCAGGGCCTCTATAAATAGGGCTAGCCATCTCATGGATAGAGATAGGACCAGGGGAGAACCAGAACAAGTAGAACACCACATCAGCTCAAGAACACCTCTCGCGAGGCAGTTCTTCCCTGTACTGTTCATCATCTGCCCTTGAGGCAATCCACCACACCACACACTAGAGTAGGGTATTACAGCACAACCGTGGCCCGAACCAGTATAGATCTTGTGTCCCTCGTGTTGTTCATCGTTTTAGCTTAGATTCTCGCGACGCGATCAGACGCGGATAGGTAGGGGGAAGATCTTCGCGCGCACCCCAGAGTTCGAACCTTAAGGGTCTGCCAGAACCCAACATCCGACATTTGGCACGCCAGGTAGGGGTGCGCCGGAATCTTTCTTCCGCTGTTCCACGTTCGATCACCCGTCATGTCCATGGCTGACGCTCGCCCAGCTCGCGCCGAGCGTCGGGCTGCTCTCACCGCCCACGTCGCCCAAACGGCTCCCGTTGGCGGTTGTCCCCGTCGTTCCCCATCGCCTGCCACCAACGCCGCCACCGGCCCAGTGGGGAATGAGCAGCAGGCCTTGTTGCTGCATTCTTCGGTGCGGCGAGAAGGCTGCACCGCCACCCCGTCGCTGACTCCAGCTGATTCATCATCCCACGCCCGTCACGCCCCCACGGACGCGCACGCTGCTCTGGTCCTGGCGCGTGAGCTCTTGCACTACCATCCTGTCGACGACCTATACGAGGAGTGGCTCGCTCGCATCACCGAGCTCGTCAGCACCGCAGGGGGCTCTCCTGCGCCATCCCTCTCGCTGCCTCGCCCTTCGTCCTGTGCAAGTGGCGCAGATAAGGAGGTGCCTCCGCCACCTCCTCCCCAAGAAGGCACCATGACACCTAGGCGTGCGGGCCCAGGGCGAGATCCACCGCGTCCAGCACCCGCGTGACAGGAAAGGAGCTGCCAAGAAATCCCTCGTCCCCAAGAAGGTGCTTGTCGGCGTTCTGGGAACGGGGGTCCCCAGACTTGCCTGCCTGCGGCCTGCGGCGTGGCTCAAGTGGGGGCCCAATGCAGCCCAGCTTCATCAGCTCAAGCTCAAGACCCTCGTGACGGGCCATGCCTCGCGGGGCGAATGAGAGGAAGCTTCCTCAGGAGCAGCCTCCCCAGGCAGGCTCGCGAGGAGGCGGAGAGATCAAGGCAGGGTACCTCGAGGAGCCCGTGATGCAAGACATGACGATCGAAGACCAGGCGGAAGCCAGGCGGGCGCTGGCCTGTGTAGTGTCCTTGTTTCCCTTTCGATGCAAAGGGGGCAAGCACAGACTAAGGCATCAGGCAAAGGTTACCGTTTCGGTGCAACGAGACCAAGACCAGCAGAACGGCAGGATGGAGGTCATCGTGGAGCCCAGGACGGCGTCATCGTCAGAGCCTTTGGCAGCCGAAGACCAACTTTAGTCAGGATAAGTGTACCAGATGTTCCCCTTCAAAATGGCCAATTGTTCGTGCCCTTCCCGTTCATTATTTGGGAAGAGGCCTGGGGCCTCCCTCTACAAATAGAGCTAGCCACCACAGCGTAGGGACAGATCGGGAGGTATCTGGACCAACCAGAGAGAGAGAGAAGCGACTGAACTCACCCAAGACGTTCATCATACCAGCTCGAGAGGCTATTCTCCCTTTGTATTGTTCATCGTCAGCCCCTGAGGCAATCCACCATACCACACACTGGAGTAGGGTATTACACCACAATGGTGGCCTGAACCAGTATAAATCTTGTGTCCCTTATGTGTTCTTCTTTCTAGCCTAGATCCTTTGTGAGACTTTGACGCGTGAGTTGGTAGGGGAGAGATCTTCATGCGCACCCCAGTGTTCGAACCTCAAGGGTCTGCCAGAACCCGAAATCCGACATTTGGCGCGCCAGGGAGGGGTGCGCCGGAATCTTTCTTCCGCTAGTCGCTTGTGATCTTCCGCCGTGTCCATGGGTGACGCTCGCCGAGCTCGCGCCGAGCGTCGGGCTGCTCTCGCTACCCGCATCGCCCAGACGGCGCCCGTCGGTGGTCGCCCCGTTGTTCCCTGTCGCCTGCCGCCAATGCCGCCACCGGCCCGGCGGGGAACGAGCAACAAGCCTCGTCCCTGCATCCTTCGGTTCGACGTGATGGCCGCACCGCCACCCCGTCGCTGACTGCAGCCGGTTCGTCGTCCCACGCCCTTCGCGCCCCCACGGATGCTCATGCTGCGCTGCTCCTCGCGCGTGAGCTCCTGCACTACTGTCCCGTCGACGACCTCTACGAGGACTGGCTCATCCGCATCACCGAGCTCGTCAGCGCAGCAGGGGGCTCTCCCATGCCGTCCCTCTCGCTGCCTCGCCCTCCATCCTGCGCAGGAGGCACCGAGTAGGAGGTGCCTCCGCCACCTCCTCCCCAAGAAGGCGCCCTGGCTCCAAGGTGCGCGGCCCCAGGACGGGACCCTCCGCATCCGGCGCCTGCGCAACAAAAAAGGAGCTGCCAGGAGATCCCTCGCCCCCAAGAAGGCGCTCGCGTGCTCCCAGCACCGGAGCGCCATGACCGCATCCCTACACCGCCACGTCAAGACCCCGCGCTGCCCCAGGCAGTGGTGCGCAGGAATCTCCAGGAGCAAGCCCCGCATCAGCAGAGAGATTCGGTGGCCACCGCAGGCTGCCGCACCTTCACCGCCGAGCTTCATAGCATTGCATGGCCGTCAAGTTCAAGCCTGACCTGCCTCCTCGCTACGACGGCACTGCAGACCCCACGGAGTTCCTCCATCTCTACAAGCTGGGCATCGAAGCCGCCAACGGGAACAAAAAGGTCATGGGGAATTGGTTTCCCATGGCGCTCAAGGACGATGCGGCACCTGGCTCCTGAACCTGGCTCCTGGCACGATCTCTTCCTGGGACGAGATGCGCACCCGCTTCATCGCCAACTTCCAAGGCACTCGCGACCGGCCCCCGACCATGAGTGACCTGCACCGCATCAAGCAATAGCCAGGAGAGACCCTGCAGAAGTACATTCAGCGCTTCAACAACGCCCGCCTCAAGATCACCAGGTTGACTGAGGAGGCCATCATCTCAGCCTTCTCCGATGGCGTGCGGGACATCAAGATGAAAGAAGAGCTAGCAATCCATGAAGACCTATGCACATCCCTAGAGCTGTTCAACTTGGCGACCAAGTGCGCCAGGGATAAGGAAGGGCGCCTCTCCCTCTCGAGCTTCCGGCTGCCGATCCAGGAGAGAAGAAGCCCAAGGACAAGGACGTAAAGCGCAAGGGGGCTGCAGTGCTCGCAGCAGAGCCAGACACCAAGCGAGGCAGGGATCTCCCACTCTCCGAGGATGAGGTGAGCCTTGGGGACGAAGACTTTATTGTGCCTGAGGAATCTCTCGAGCAGGAGTGCTTTAAGCATCGGCTAATCGCCACTTCAAGGAGCCTAAAAAAGAAGTAGCAGCTTCTAGCTGATCAAAATCTGCTCAATGACAGGTGGACTAATGTCCTGGCAGCCGAGGAATACGGCCTTGAGCGCCCAACCAAAAGTTACCCGAAGCACAAATTGTTACCTCAATTCGATGATGAGGCGCTGGAGCCCGTACCATCTGCGTGTAATGCGGCTGGCCGACCACCACATGACCGGGACAAAGCGGCACACAAGCCGAACACCAGCCCATACTACCCTTCCGTAAAGGCAGGGACATAACAGCCCGGGGTTATACATATCACCTGCAGCAGGACTTGGACAATAGAGCAGGTTAGACCAGATTGATATACGGATCGCGGGGTGGTACGTCTCCGTCGTATCTATAATTTTTTATTGTTCCATGCCAATATTACACCACTTTCATATACGTTTGGCAACTTTTTATACTATTTTTCGGACTAACATATTGATCTAGTTCCCAGTGCCAGTTCCTGTTTCTTGCATGTTTTTTGTTTCGCAGAAAACCCATATCAAATGGAGTCCAAACGGGATAAAAACTGACGGAGATTTTTTTCCGAATATTTATGATTTTTGGGAAGAAGAATCAACGCGAGATGATGCGCGAGGGGGCCACGAGGCAGGGGGCGCCTCCCAGGGGTTCAGGCGCGCCCTGGGCCCTCGTGGCCACCCCGTAAGGCGGTTGGTGCCCTTCTTTCGCCGCAAGAAAGCTAATGTCCGGATAGAAATCGTGTTAAAATTTCATCCAATCGTAGTTACGGATCTCCAGGAATATAAGAAACGGTGAAAGGCCAGAATCTGGAACACAGAGAAACGCAGAAACAGAGAGAGACAGAGAGACAGATCCAATCTCGGAGGGGCTCTCGCCCCTCCCACGCCATGGAGACCATGGACCACAGGGGAAACCATTCTCCCATATAGGAAGAAGGTCAAGGAAGAAGAAGAAGGGGGGCTCTCTCCCCCTCTCTCCCGGTAGCGCCGGAACACCGTCGGGGCCATCATCATCACCGTGATCTACACCAACAACTCCATCATCTTCACCAACATCTCCATGACCTTTCCCCATCTACATTCAGCGGTCCCCTCAATGGCAACCCGCTGTACACTTTACTTGAACCTGGTGCTTTATGCTTCATATTATTATCCAATGATGTGTTGCCATCCTATGATGTCTGAGTAGATTTCCGTTGTCCAATTGGTAATTGATGAATTGCTCTGATTGGTTTAAGTTGCTTGTGGTTGTGTTGTTGTCCTTTGGTTCCCATCATATGAGCGCGCGCGTGGATCACACCATATGGTTAGTGGTATGTTGATAGGACTATGTATTGGAGGGCAAGAGTGATAGAAGCTTCAACCTAGCATAGAATTTGATGCATACGGGATTGAAGGGGGACCAATATATCTTAATCCTATGGTTGGGATTTACCTTAATGAATGTTAGTAGTTTCGGATGCTTGCTAATAGTTCCAATCATAAGTGCATAGAATTCCAAGTCAGGGATGATGTGCTAGCAGTGACCTCTCCAACATAAAACTTGCTATCAGTCTAGTAAAGTAGTTAATTGCTTAGGGACAATTTCACAACTCCTACCACCACTTTTCCACACTCGCTATACTAACTTTATTTCTTCTTTATCTAAACAACCCCTAGTTTATATTTATGTGCTCTTTATATTCTTGCAAACCTACCCAACAACACCTACAAAGTCCTTCTATTTTCATACTTGTTTTAGGTAAAGCGAACATTAAGCGTACGTAGAGCTGTATCGGTGGTCGATAGAACTTGAGGGAATATTTGTTCTACCTTTAGCTCCTCATTGGGTTCGACACTCTTACTTATCGAAAGAGGCTACAATTGATCACCTATACTTGTGGGTTATCAAGACCTTTTTCTTGCGTCGTTGCCGGGGAGTTATAGCATGGGGTGAATATTCTCGTGTGTGCTTGTTTGCTTTATCACTAAGTAGTTTCTATTTGGTGCTCTTATTTTCTATCTTTTGTTATGGGTAGGAAACGCAAAATACCAAAAAAATTAATTGTACCTACTGCAGCAATAGTTGAAGAACCACTAAAAATCTATCACACTCCTGAAGCTTTTTACTTGGATCATCTTTGATCCCTTTGTGCCCGTGCTGAAACCCCAACTAGCTTAGTTGAGGGAAAATATTTATATGACCATGCTTGTTATGTGCGACACCGCTTATCTCAAAAAGGGAAACTTTTACTAGATCAAGTTCATCGTTTGCAATGCTATTCTTGGAATTTATGTGAAATATATGATTTTACTTGCTGTCCTAAAGACCCTAAGAAACACCTTCCCTACCAATGTGAGTTTAGTGATAATGGAATCGTATCTTCGTATGCTATGGGTGTTTATAATTACTATGATGTTCAATAAATTGAAGAATTTGTTGCTTTTAACGCTGCGTTTGGATGTTTGTATTGGGCTGCCGAATTGGATTGGGTAATGGGCTGACCCCAATACAGACGTTTGGATGTACTCTGAAACAACCCACCAAAACAGAAACAAATACGCTAAAGTTTTGGCTCGCACGAGCCCACCCATCGGGCCAATACAGAGGCCTGGACCTTCGATTTGGCCTGAATTCTCTCCCCCACAAAGGAAAACGCTTCGCCAGTCCCCCCCCTACCACGAGACAGAGGGTTCGAGATAGGAACCAGCGCCTGGAAGATCGACGGCGGCGCCCTCCCTTCTTCCTCCGCCGCCGGCCGGTGTAGGTATGGTCGCCGCCTCCCCTTCCCTTCTTCCCCCGCCGCCATCCCTTTCCCTCCTCCGGCGCTCTCCCTTCTTAGTCTCTCTGGCCCTGCTTGCCGTGGCCAGATCGGATCTGAAGCCAACGGCAGCAGTCCGCTCCGGCGCCGGCCCTTGCTTTCCTCTCCAGCCGTGCGGTGAATGAGATGGATGCTGCACTGATCCTCTCCCTCAGACCACTTCCTGGTCCAGCCAGCCCCTTGATTCTTCCCTATCTCCAAGCAGCCTACTCTGTTTCCTTTTCTTCCCAACCCTTTTGTCAGTGATTTGCTGAGTACTGATGTATCCTCTTGTTGCAGGTTGGATTAGCAGTTGGAAGCCATCTAGGCCGACTTGAGGTATGAATATGCAATTTTGTGAACTATGCTTGTGGTGGTCTGGTGCATATGCTTGTCTTATGATGAATTTGATGCATGCTTATGTATGATTTGATGCATCATGGTCATATAATTTTGTGAACCTTCAATGCTTGTGGTGGTCTGATGCATCTGGTCATCTTGAATGATGCATGGTTATATTGAAACTAGCCCAAAGTTAACATGATATATATGCATTGTAGCTGCATGTCACAAATGAATTTGATTGCTTCCATTACCGAAGAGAACAAAAGAAGAAAAAGGAAAAGGATCATCTTGACAGTGATGTATGTTGAGTCAGTTTGTCTTGGCCTAGCTTATCTTAGTACGCAGAGAGTACCGAAGAGTTTGCGATGCTTTAGTGATGAAGAGTTTTGATATGTTCATAGGAAGTACTTGATGAAAGAAATGTACAATGGGTCAGAAGTAACTTGCTATGATGAGTTGCGCTTAACCAAAAGGAATTTTCATGATCTTTGCACGATGTTGCGTATAAAGTGTGGTCTGAAAGATAGCGTATATGTCACTGTAGAAGAAAAGGTTGCTATGTTCTTGTTGGTGGTTGGACATGGTATTAAAATGAGAGTGTTGCGTGGCACTTACAAGCGTTCTTTAGAGACTATTAGTAGGCACTTCTCAAATGTGTTGACAGCCATTCTTTCCCTAACTGGGGAGTTTATCAAGCTTCTTGATCCTTCTATTGAACCTCTGGATGATTACAAATGGAAGTGGTTTGGAAATGCCTTGGGAGCACTAGATGGGTGTCATGTTGATGTTTCTGTCGTTGCGGCTGACGAAGGGAGGTATAGGAATAGAAAGCAAGATATCACCACTAACATGCTTGGTGTTGTTGACTGGAACATGAAATTTCTTTATGTTCTACCTGGTTGGGAGGGATCTGCATCTGACTCCAGAGTGTTGCGTGATGCAATGAGAAACGACCGTCAAGATGCATTTGTTATACCTCATGGTATGATTGTTTCTCTTGGCATTTTGTTTCTTTTTGTGTGAATGTTAGCTACATCTAATTGGTGCACTATAGGAAAATACTACTTAGTGGATGCTGGCTACACCAATGGACCTGGCTTTCTGGCTCCATTCAGATCGACTAGGTACCACTTGAAAGAGTGGGTCTCAAGTCAACAACAACCCCAAACTGACAAAGAGTTGTATAACTTGCGCCATTCTCGGGCTAGAAATGTTGTGGAGAGAACTTTTGGCCTATGGAAGAAAAAATGGGCCATTCTACGAATTCAATCTTTCTTTGACATAATGGACCAGGTAACAAGTGTCCATATGGTGTTGAATAACATATGGACTGTATGACATGCTAATATAAATATAAATCGTTGCAGATTCGAATTATTAATGCTTGTTGTGTGCTACACAACTTTGCAAGGGATAGGCAACATATGATGGATGATTTATTGCTGCAAGAAGTTGATGCTGACCTAGCAAATTTGGAACATGAGCCCGTGGACGATACTGATTTGATTACATCTGTTCAAGTCACTAATGAATGGACCAACTTTAGGCAACAATTGTCGTAAGACATGTATGTTGAATACCTTCTCAGGCATGCTGAATTAGAGATGGCGTAGTTAGTTGATGGTGGATTAGTTAGTGGATGTGCCTAGGTGGTGGTTATCTCATTTTTGTAGTGCCTAGGTGATGATGGTAGCTTGCTGATTGTCTTTTGTGTGATAGCTTGGCTGACCATGATGGTGCCTTATGTGGTCTTTTGTACATGCATCATCTTCATATTAATATATATGTGATGGATTTTCTCGAAATTTGCACTCTCATTCAGCATTTATTTGACCCAAAATACTTTTTTTCCTTTTTTCAAAATTGTTATTCTTTGTAGCAGAATGGCTGAAGGAACTGGTACTAGAAAGAGGACTTATGTCACTTGGGATGATGAGATGGACGCTACCTTGCTTGAGGTACTTGTTCAGCATCACAACATGGGTGACCATTCACAAAATGGATGGAAAGCACATGTGTACAGTGCAGCTATCAAGAATGTGAAGGAGAAGTGCAATAAGGATATCGCGAAGAACAACATATTAGGAAGGCTTAGGACTTTCGACAATCAATTTGAAATCATTAACAAGATCCTTTCTCAATGCGGTTTTGGTTGGGATTGGGTCAATAATAAGCTATCCATTGATAGCGACGATGTGTGGACTAAATATTTGGAGGTAACTTACATATATTTGCATTGTTTTAATTATTTTTTTGTATGTAACAAAACAGGGCAGCAACTTTACTTATGTGATGGGTGTGTTGTGCAGGCTAATAAGAAAGAGAAAGCATTAGCTTCTTACAAGACCAAAGTAGTGAAGCACTGGGAAGCCATCTCTACCATATATTCAAAAGATCATGCGGATGGTGAAGGTGCCAAGACAGGTGCTGAGACTGCTGCTGAGACTGCTGCTGATCTAGAAGAAACAATTGAAGTCTCTCCAGAAACGGTACCAAAGAGACAACAAACAGGTGATGCCATTATGTGCATGATTGGAGAAATGAGGACTACTTTTAAGGATGCTTTGAAGACAACTGATCCACTTCCATTGCCAAAGGTTACTACTCCTTCTGAAATAGTTGCTGCACTTGAGTTGATACCAGAGTTGGCAGAAGTAGACATGTGGCGCTCTTACGGAAAGTTGATTCTTAATGAGCGCTTGTTTGAAGCTCTAATGGAGCTTCCCATGCACATGAGGAAGGCTTGGCTGCTATTATTGCCTTGAAGTTATAGTAGTTATGATTCCTGTGTCTTGTTAAACTTGGACCTGTCTGAACTATTTGGTTTGTTACATTTGGAACTATGTACTGTTCAACTTCTACTTATTTGAACAATTGTGATGTTACATTTGGAACTATGTGCCATTGAGAATTTGAGACATATGTGTTGTACTGTGTTGGTGTAAAATAATTTTTTATTCTTTTTGTGTCAATATTATATGATGTCATCCTCAATTTCTAGAATAATTGATGATAATTTTTACTATATAATCATCCAATTATAGTCATACAACTACTATTTTAATGCATATAGTAATGTTTCTATGTAATTCTAGTGTTTGACATCCAAACACAATTCTGTATTGAAACCTCAGGACGATTCCGTGAGACAATTCGATATACATCCAAACAACTGAATTCGTATTCATGTCGATTACAGTTTCCTGTCTGAATTGGAATTGAAACCAATACAATACATAGGCTTCCAATACAGACATCCAAACACATCATAAGGGTTTTGATGAAATTGCTTCTTTAATTGGAAAGTATGATGGTACTCTTTACAAATATGAAAATTTTGCCATACTTAAATATTGTTATGATAATTATGCTTCTAATGCCTATGTTAAACCATATATTGAGGACTCCTACGCTGTCCAAGAAGAGACTAATATTTTTTAGGAGTCTATGGAAGAAGAAATTGATGAAACTGTGAGCTCATTGGATGAAAAAGATGAGGAGGAGAGCGAAGAACAAATGGAGGAAGAGAGGATTGATCACCCGTTCCACCTTCTAATGAGAGTAACTCTTCAACTCAGACATTGTTTAATTTCCCTTCGTGCTTACCGAAGGATGGTTGCTATGATGATTGTTATGATCCCGTTGATTATCTTGAAACACCCCTTTTTGATGATGCTTGCTATGCTTGTGGCCATGATGCCAAGATGAATGATGCTTATGGAGATGAAATTCCTATAGTTCCTTATGTTAAACAAGAATTGTTGCTATTGCACCCACCCATGATAGTCCTATTATCTTTTTGAATTCTCCTGACTACACTATATCGGAGAAGTTTGCTCTTATTAAGGATTATGTTGATGGGTTGCATTTTACCGTTGCACATGATGATTTTGGTAGATATAATATGCATGTTCTTGCTGCTCCAACTTTCAATTATTATGAGAGAGGAACTACATCTCTGCCTCTTTATGTTTCCAACACGATAGAATTGCAAGAAACTGCTTATACTATGCATTGGCCTTTACTATATGTGCATGAATTGTTCTTTTATGACATGCCGATGCATAGGAAGAGAGTTAGACTTCATTTTTTCATGATATATGTTAATTTGGGCTCACTACTAAATCACAAATCATTGTTAATTAAAATTGGCTTTGATATACCTTGGGATCCGGGTGGATCCATTACTTGAGCACTATATGCCTAGCTTAATGGCTTCAAAGAAAGCGCTGCCAGGGAGACAACCCGGAAGTTTTAGAGAGTCATTTATTTCTGTTGTGTGCTTCTATAAAGTTTAATAATAAAAATAATGTGCCAAGGTTTGCCTTTAGGATGTTTACAATGCTTGTTGGTTTGTGCGGTGCAGGACAGAAACTTCGGCTGTAGTGCGCGATTTTACATTTTTTTGCTGGAACGTCAAACGGTTCTGAAACTTTTTGCATTGTCTTTATATACAAATTGTTTATTTTTCCTAATTTTGGAAGAACTTTTTTAGTACCATAAATATGGTGAATGTTCAGATTATTACATACTGTCCTGTTTAAGACAGATTCTATTTTTGATGCATAGTTTGCTTGTTTTGATGAAACTATCAATTTCTATCAGTGGATTAAGCCATGGAAAAGTTATATTACAGTAGCTACAATGCAAAAAAAATATGAATTGGTTTGCAATAGTACTTAGAGTAGTGATTTGCTTTATTATACTAACGGATCTTACCGAGTTTTTTGTTGAAGTTTTGTGGATGAAGTGTTCGAAGATCGAGGAGGTCTCGATATGAGGAAAAGGAGGAGAGGCAAGAGCTCAAGCTTGGGGATGCCCAAGGCACCCCAAGTAAATATTCAAGGAGACTCAAGCATATAAGCTTGGGGATGCCCCGGAAGGCATCCCATCTTTCTTCAACAAGTATCGGAATGTTTTCAGATTCGTTTCGTTCATGTGATATGTGCCAATCTTTGAGCGTCTTTTGCATTTACTTTTCACTTTTCGTTCATGAACCATGCTGGTATGAGATAGTACATGGTTGATTTATAGAATGCTCATTGCACCTCACTTAAATCTTTTGAGTATGGCTTTATAGAATGCTTCATGTGCTTCGCTTATATCATTTGAAGTTTGGATTGCATGTTTCTCTTCACATAGAAAACTGCCATTTGTAGATTGCTCTTTTGCTTCACTTATATTTGTTAGAGCGTGGGCATATCTTTTGTAGAAAGAATCAAACTCTCTTGCTTCACTTATATCTATTTAGAGAGATGACAGGAATTGGTCATTCACATGGTTAGTCATAAAATCCTACATAAAACTTGTAGATCACTGAATATGATATGTTTGATTCCTTGCAATAGTTTTGCGATATAAAGGTGGTGATATTAGAGTCGTGCTCCTGGAGTAATTGTGAAATTGAGAAATACTTATGTTGAGGTTTGCAAGTCTCGTAGCATGCACGCATGGTAACCGTTGTGTGACAAATTTGAAGCATGGGGTGTTGTTTGATTGCCTTCCTTATGAGTGGAGGTCGGGATCGCGCGATGGTTAACTCCTACCAACCCTTCCCCTAGGAGCATCCGTAGTAGTACTTTGCTTTGAGGGCTAATAAACTTTTGCATTAAGTATATGAGTTCTTTATGACTAATGTGAGTCCATGGATTATACGCACTCTCACCCTTCCATTATTGGTAGCATCTTCGGTACCGTGCATTGCCCTTTCTCACCTCGAGAGTTGATGCAAACTTCGCCGGTGCATCCAAACCCCGTGATACGATACGCTCTATCACACAAAAGCCTCCTTATATCTTCCTCAAGACAGCCACCATACCTACCTATTATTGCATTTCCATATCCATTCCAAGATATATTGCCATGCAACTTCCATTATCATCATATACATGACTTGAGCATTCATTGTCGTATTGCTTTGCATCATCGTAAGATAGCTAGCATGGCTTGTCTGTTTTTTGATGTCATTGGTACGCTAGATCGTTGCACATCCCGGTACACCGCCGGAGGTATTCATATAGAGTCACATTTTTGTTCTAGTATCTGAGTTGTAATATTGAGTTGTAAGTAAATAAAAGTGTGATGATCATCATTATTAGAGCATTGCCCCAGTGAGGAAAGGATGATGGAGACTATGATTCCCCCACAAGTCGGGATGAGACTCCGGACTTTATGAAAAATAAAAGAGGCCAAAGAACCCCAAATAAAAAAAAGAGGCCAAAGAAGCCCACCAAAAAATAAAAAAAAGAAAATAAAAAATGAGAGAAAAAGAAAGAAGGGGCAATGTTACTATCCTTTTACCACACTTGTGCTTGAAAATAGCACCATGTTCTTCATATAGAGAGTCTCTTGAGTTATCACTTTCATATACTAGTGGGAATTTTCATTATAGAACTTGGCTTGTATATTCCGATGATAGGCTTCCTCAAATGCCCGAGGTCTTCATGAGCAAGCAAGTTGGATGCACACCCACTTAGTTTCAGTTTGAGCTTTCATACACTTATAGCTCCAGTGCATCCGTTGCATGGCAATCCCTACTTCTCGCATTGACGTCAATTGATGGGCATCTCCATAGCCCGTTGATTAGCCGCGTCGATGTGAGACTTTCTCCCTTTTTGTCTCCTCCACACAACCTCCGCCATCATACTCTATTCCACCTGTAGTGCTATATCCATGGCTTACGTTCATGTATTGCATGAGGGTTGAAAAGCCTGAAGTGCGTTATAAAGTATGAACCAATTGCTTGGCTGAAACCGGGGTTGTGCATGATGGGAGCATTTTGTGTGAAGAAAATGAAGCATGGCCAAACTATATGATTTTGTAGGGATAAGATTTCTTTGGCTATTTTATTTTGATAACACATAATTGCTTTATTAGTATGCTTGAAGTATTATTGTCTTAATGTCAAATGATAGAATATTGCCTTGAATCACTCGTATCTTAATATTCATGCCATGATTAGATATATGATCAAGATCATAGCATTCCACATCAAAAATTATTTTATCATTTACCTACTCGAGGACGAGCATGAATTAAGCTTGGGCATGCTAATACGTCTCCGTCGTATCTATAATTTTTTATTGTTCCATGCCAATATTATACAACTTTCATATACTTTTGGCAACTTTTTATACTATTTTTGGGACTAACTTATTGATCCAGTGCCCAGTGCCAGTTCCTGTTTGTTGCATGTTTTTTGTTTCACAGAAAACCCATATCAAACGGAGTCCAAACGGGATAAAAACTGGCGGATATTTTTTTTTGGAATATTTATGATTTTTGGGAAGAAGAATCAACATGAGACAATGCCCGAGGGGGCCATGAGGTAGGGGGCGCGCCCCGGGGGTCAGGCGCGCCCTGGGCCCTTGTGGCCACCCTGTAAGGCGGTTGGTGCCCCTCTTTCACCGCAAGAAAGCTAATATCCGGATAGAAATTGTGTTAAAATTTCAGCCAATCGGAGTTATGGATCTCCGGGAATATAAGAAACGGTGAAAGGCCAGAATCTGGAATGTAGAGAAACGCAGAAACACAGAGAGACAGAGAGACAGATCCAATCTCGGAAGGACTATCGCCCCTCCCATGCCATGGAGACCATGGACCAGAGGGGAAACCCTTCTCCCATCTACGGAGAAGGTCATGGAAGAAGAAGAAGAAGGGGGGCTCTCTCCCCCTATCTCCCGGTGGCGCCGGAACGCCGCCGGGGCCATCATCATCACCGTGAGATACACCAACACCTCCGTCATCTTCACCAACATCTCCATCACCTTCCCCTATCTACATTCAGCGGTCCACTCTCCCGCAACCCGTTGTACCCTCTACTTGAACATGGTTCTTTATGCTTCATATTATTATGCAATGATGTGTTGCCATCCTATGATGTCTGGGTAGATTTCGGTTGTCCTAGTGGTAATTGATGAATTGCTATGATTGGTTTAATTTGCTTGTGGTTATGTTGCTGTCCTTTGGTGCCCATCCTATGAGCGCGCGGATGGATCACACCATAGGGTTAGTTGTATGTTGATAGGACTATGTATTGGAGGGTAAGAGTGACAGAAGCTTCAACCTAGCATAGAAATTGATGCATACGAGATTGAAGGGGGACCAATATATCTTAATGCTATGGTTGGGTTTTACCTTAATGAACATCGGTAGTTGCGGATGCTTGCTAATAGTTCGTATCATATGTGCATAAAATTCAAAGTCAGGGATGACATGCTAGCAGTGGCCTCTCCCACATAAAACTTGCTATCAGTCTAGTAAAGTAGCCAATTGCTTAGGGACAATTTCACAACTCCTACCACCACTTTTCCACACTCGCTATACTAACTTTATTGCTTATTTACATGCTCTTTATATTCTTGCAAACCTATCCAACAACACCTACAAAGTCCTTCTAGTTTCATACTTGTTTTAGGTAAAGCGAACGTTAAGTGTACGTAGAGCTGTATCGGTGGTCGATAGAACTTGAGGGAATATTTGTTCTACCTTTAGCTCCTTGTTGGGTTCGACACTCTTACTTATCGAAAGAGGCTACACCCTATACTTGTGGGTTATCACGGGGGCGTGCCCCGGCGCGCGAGGACGGCCATCTAGCCAGACGTGACAAACAAAACCACGCCCGGGTCGAAAACCGCAGACGGACTCCATCCGAGCTGTGTCACGACTTAGACCGGTATAGAGGCGCCGCAAACCCCCTTTGCTTCACTGATGAAGTAATGGAACACGAATTCCCAGAAGGGTTTAAACCCGTGAACATCGAATCATATGATGGGACAACAGACCCCACGGTATGGATTGAGTATTTTCATCTCCATATTCATATGGCCCGCGGTGATGATCTTCATGCCATAAAATACCTCCCACTAAAACTCAAGGGACCAACTTAGCACTTGTTGAATAGTCTGCCCGAAAACTCCATTGATAGCTGGGAGGACTTGGAAGACGCCTTCCTCGACAACTTCCAAGGTACATATGTCCGACCTCCGGATGTCGACGACTTAAGTCACATAGTTCAACAGCCCGGAGAGTCAGCCAGGAAATTCTGGACTAGATTCTTAACTAAAAAGAACTGGATCGTTGACTATCCGGATGCCGAAGCCCTAGCGGCCTTTAAACATAGCATCCATGATGAATGGATCGCCCCACACCTCGGCCAAGAAAAGCCAAAGTCCATGGCAGCCCTCATGGCACTTATGACCCACTTTTGCGTGGGCGTAGATAGCTGGCTAGCCCATAGCAATAACAATGCAAGCGAACCTGGCACTTCTAAAGCCAGAAATAGCATCGGCAAGCCCCAACGCAACAGACACAAGCGTCGAAGCAACGATGATAATACCGACGACACAGTGGTCAACGTCGGATTTAGTGGCTCCAAGTCCGTCCAGTGGAAGAAGCCGTTTAAAAGGAACAATCTGGGCTCATCCATCTTGGACCACATTCTCGATCGTCCATGTCAGATACACGACACCCTCGATTAGCCAGCCAATCATACCAACAGAAGTTGTTGGGTCTTTAAGCAGGCTGGCAAGATAAATGCCGAAAACAAGGAGAAGGGGTCGCAAAGTGAGGATGACAACGAGGAGCCACGCCCACCGAACACAGGGGGACATAAGAAGTTTCCCCCTCAGGTCAAAACAGTGAACGTGATATACGCTACCCATATCCCCAAGAGGGAGCGCAAACACGCGCTTAGGGACGTCTATGCGATAGAGCCAGTCGCCCCAAAATTGAACCCATGGTCCTCCTGTCCGATCACCTTCGATCGTAGGGACCATCCGACCAGCATTCATCATGGCAGCTCAGCTGCACTGGTCCTTGACCCAACAAATGATGGATTCCACCTCACGCGAGTCCTCATGGACGGTGGCAGCAGCCTCAACCTGCTCTATCAGGATACAGTGTGCAAAATGGGCATCGATCCCTCAAGGATCATGCCCACAAAAACTACCTTTAAAGGAGTCATACTAGGTGTAGAGGCCCGCAGTACGGGCTCAATCACATTGGAGGTTGTCTTCGGATCCCCGGACAACTGCCGAAGCGGAGAGTCGATCTTCGATATCGTCCCCTTCCGTAGTGGCTATCACGCACTGCTCGGACGAACCGCATTCGCTCGATTCAATGCGGGGCCACACTATGAGTATCTCAAGCTCAAGATGCCGAGACCACGCAGTGTCATAACAGTAAATGGAAATACGGAGCGCTCCCTCCGTACCGAGGAGCACAACGCGGCCTGGTAGCGGAAGTATATAGCGGCCTTTTAAGGTAGAATATCGATTCAGCGGCCAAGCTCCCAGACACGGTCAAACAAGTCTAGACTACTCCACAGCGTGGCAGTCTGGCTCGTTAGGAGTTAGACTAGCAATTCAACCTCCGTCTCAGTCCCTATCAAGTAGCAGCGTATGTACTACGCATACATAACTACACACTCCAAATACCATGGGCAGAGACGGAGGCACAACCAGATTGTGGTCCATAATACGGCTCGACCTTCCCTGGACATATACACTTTCACCTTTCTTTTTATCCTTTTCAGGTTTCTTTTCCACAGGCCCCTCGTGGCGGCCTGATCATCGGTCCTTTCGAAGGACTGATACACCAAGGCGACAAGCAGCACAGACATGTGAGGGAATCTCTAGATGTTCTCCTCGACGATCATCCTACCTGTTTTCATGAACCGCGCGCTGCTCCCCTTTGATCTTGGCATGTTAAATAGCCCAGATGCTCATCACACTATTTGTACAAATACGCTTTGACATAATAATCAAATTATAATGAAAACTGTTTGCGGCCCAACTTATGTGACACTAGCTTACTACTTCATTTTATTTTGCTATTCTTATTGATTGGACCCGTACACTCTGGTATGCTTTAATTCACTAGGGGCTTCATTGTGCTCCATACTATGGCAACAAGGTCCGAATACTTTTATAGTACAGTTCGGAACCCCGAATTTAGCATTATATGCATTGGCTCCGAATCATGTCTTTGGTCAATAGTTGGGTTGCCCGGCTCCCGTGCTTACTACCTTACATTCCGCTCTATCGGCTAGGGTAGTAAAGGGAGAACTACTGCGATTGTGTTTCTGGTTTATTCGAGCAAACACCTCAGTAGAGAAAGCTGAAAACCGACAGCCATGATGTGGCGAGAGCTGGTCAGCTATTCGGAGGTTCAAAGTATTTTGCGATTTTTTCGCCTTGTGCGACGAATCGGCCTTCACCCGATTAGGTGTCTACAACACCCTAGTCCGGATTAAATACTAACCAGGTGCTGAGCCTACATTCCTATTTGTCAAACTCCTATGGCTAAGTGAGTGTGATAAAGCGAACTAGTCTGATTGCCTGGTTCGTTGCACTAAACACCTCCTTCAAGGACCAAACTTTTGGATCAAGATTGTTTAGCTTCCATCCCAAACACCCCCCGTACTACCTATGTGGGGGCTGAAGCCGACGACTGGCCAACTCTCAGATTTAACAAAATGGCCACATAGGAGGTAAAATTTTAAAAATAACAAGCATTATGTTACATATCAGCTTTGTTTCACCATACAGGACAGGATAACATCAATGTATTCATTCGAAAAATAATGTCCTTAGCACATTGCTCTGCCACAATGCGGGATCCCTCCAGGACATCATCAAAATATTGCTCGGGCGTGCAGTGCTCCTTGCCAGCAGGTGGTCCCTCGGTCGCGAGCTTGACGGCGTTCATCTTCGTCCACTGCACCTTGACACGGGCGAAGGCCATCCGCGCACCCTCGATGTACACTGACCACTTGATGACGTCAAGCCGAGGGCATGCATTGACCATCTGCTTCACGAGCCCGAAGTAGCTGCTGGGTATGGCTTCAACAGGCCATAGCCGGACTATCAAATACTTCATGGCTAGTTCGGCCACCCTATGCAGTTCGACCAGCTGTTTTAGCTGATAGCTAAAGGGCACCGGATGTTCTAGCGCAAGGTATTGTGACCAGAACAGCTTCTTCGTCGAGCTCCTCTCTTTGGCTTGGAAGAACTCCACAACATCGGCAACACTGCGCGGTAAATCCGCAAATGCTCCTAGAGAACTCCAAATCTGGGTTAGTAAGAGATACCTCTTCTTCACATATTTGCTCTGCAATATGAAGGCCTTACCCGCCGCGATTGTCGTGGTATTCTCACGGGGGGTGTTGCAAGACGACATATGCCACAAGGTGGCTTCGTGTGAGGGAAAGACTGCTGCCGGAATATCCAGGGACGGGTATGCGAGTAGCACGCGCTAGTTTACCCAGGTTCGGGGCTTTCCGGAGAGATAACACCCCTACTCCTGCATGTCCTGGTATATCTGGTATATCTGATACAGAGTGCTCCTAGTGTTGTATCTGAGCTTAGTGCCATAAGCATCTGGCTTGGTATATGTCTCATATGTGTATGTGAGCTAGCAAGTGGCCGGCCATGCTCATGGCCGTGAGAAGATGAGTGCTCATGCGTGAGAGTGTGTGAGTCCATCCCTTGATGGATGGATGGAGCTAGCTTATATAGGTGAGGGTTGCTTAGGATGTAAGCTAGGTAGTGGGCATGGGCAAGGCATGGTGGGTGTCACACTTGTCCCCTGGGTCACTTCATAAATAGTGCCCAGGGACAAGTGTCACTGTACATGATGGCTGGGGCGTCACGTGAACAGTGCTGGGTACGGTCGTCACGTCGGGGTCACGTCAGGCTGTAGTCGGCAGTCGGCCTGGTGGCGCAGTCGGCAGCCCGCAGTCGGCCTGGTGGTGCAGTCAGCATCGGCAGCCATCAGTCGGCCTGGTGGCGCAGTCGGCAGCCCGCAGTCGGCCTGGTGGTGCAGTCAG
>NC_057813.1:519669078-519670924 GCF_018294505.1 Triticum aestivum
AGTCGGCAGCCGGCAGTCGGCCTGGTGGCGCAGTCGGCAGCCAGCAGTTGGCCTGGCGGCGCAGTCGGCAGCCGGCAGTCGGCCTGGTGGCGCAGTCGGCAGCCAGCAGTTGGCCTGGTGGCGCAGTCGGCAGCCGGCAGTCGGCCTGGTGGCGGAGTCGGCAGTCGGCCTGGTGGCGCAGTCGGCAGTCGGCAGTCGGCTTGCTGGCGCAGTCAGCAGCCAGCAGTCAGCAGCCGACCGGGAAGTCGGACTAAGGGGCTTTGCTAGCCCCGATGTCTTGAAATATCGTCTCGCCATCTTCGGGGTATCCGTATCCAATTACTCCGACAGTAGCCCCCAAGCCTCCGGGCAACTTGGCAAAGTTGGGAGGAGGTTTTTTGGCGAGTGTTCATGGAAATGAACATGCAAAAAGATGAAGTTAGTCCATGCAGATATATCAAATGATCGCTTTTAGCATTGCAAGTGTTATGCGAAGGGTGCCGACTCGGTTTCGTCCGAGCCCCCTTAATCTTTTTCGTGTTCCCTCCGCTTTTTGGCTTGTGCTCTCGCTCGCCGGACAGCCTCTCTCAGGTCTGTGGCTGAGTGGGCTGCGAAGCGGAGTGTACAGTACTCAGAGTCTGGGAGCAGATTCAACCGAGTAGATACTTGTAAAGGAAACGGTCGGGTCGCCCGAAGCGTTTTTCTTCCCAGACGTCTTTCGTGTGGGTGGCCTCCAGCGTTCACTCTTGCTAGTCGGACATCTGTTCTACGGTCTGTGACTAAGAATGGGCCTTTGGTACCGCGCACGATACTAAGCCAGCTGCGGGAATTAACGTCTCAGGCCAAGCGGCTAGCCCCCGGGCCAACTCTGGCTGGCGCCGGGGCGAACAGTGATGCAACTGTAATAAAATGCGGAGATAGCCCCCGAGCGTCGCTCGGGATTATCTGTGCTTGTGTGATGCAAAAATATGCGGGTGAGGAGCTCACATTGATTTTCGTGTAGCCGCGGTCGGCGAAGACAGCCGGCGCAACTCGGCACTCGCGGAGCGCGCCGGCGCACCCGCTGGGTGTAGCCTTCGAGCCCCCGGGTGCTCGAAGTGGGGTCCCGGCCGGTCAGGCTCGACCGGCCAGGTGGCGAGGTAACTTGCAACGTCCTTTTCTTCTTCTCTCTCTTCTGCCGGCTGCTGGGAGCCGGACAAAAACTCTTCTCTTGTCTGCAATCTTCCGTGGGGGCGCGCCAGCGCACCCACTAGGTGTAGCCCCGAGATTCGGGCCGACTGCTGAGCAGTCGGGCCGGATCTCCTGGCGACTACTTTGTCTTCTTCTTCATGGGGGCGTGTCATCGCACCCGCTGGGTGTAGCCCCTGAGATTCGGGTCGACTGCTGAGCAGTCGGGCCGGATCTCCCGCCGACTACTTTGTCTTCTTCTTAAGCCGGCTGGGCGGGCGGACTCCGACACAGCAGCCGGACTCTTTGTAGTCGGCCAGGCAGTCAGCGGTCGGACGCACATTTCTTTTTTTTTTGGCCAGTCGGCTGTGGGCAGTTGGCCTCTCACTTTCTTTTCCAGCCGGCTCGCACGCGAGCAGCCGGCCTCCACTTCTTTATTTCTTTTTTTTCTGGGGCAGTCAGCCACTCTTTTTTCTCTTTCTTTTTTTTATCTCCAGCCGGCCCCTTCTTTCTTTCTTCAGGCGCTGGTCTCATCAGGCGGCTGGAGCGGGACCGGTAGGGGCGCGTGTGGCACAGCCGGACACGGCGCCCAGCCTGGGAGCCGGCAGCGGAGGCGCGCGACCCGGCCGGCCAGAGGCGCGGCAGGGGAGTTGGCACCGCGCACGGAGGCGCAGGCGGCCTCGGGCGGAGCCGGACGTGG